>NW_017728925.1:14807932-14831372 GCF_001723895.1 Crocodylus porosus
TCTGATTTTTATTTTTTTTTCAATAGGATTCTTGCACTTTTTGGGGCTGGAGGAAGTAAAAGAGAGCATGATTAAAGTGGCTGCATTTTGTGGCTGATGGCATCAGCACTCAAAGTTTTCCATAATGTCTTGGAAATTATAATTCCATAAGCGCCTCTAAAGTTTCGAAGGCTCCCTCTGTGCAGAGTCTTGCTGATGCTCAAGGCGAAGGCAGACTTGCAAACTGAACAACCTCTCAGCCTTCCTGTAAAAGCCTTTTTACAAGTGCTACGTCACAGGAGGGCGCCACAAAGGCTGGATGCGGATTTGTTTTCCCAGGGGCAGTTCTGAGCCACCGCGGATGTGATCCAACCTGCCTCCTAGCTGCCGGGATTGCGTCTGTCCCAGATGTTAGCCTGGCATTTGCTTCCATTCGGAGTGGATGTGAAACTTTCTCTAACAGATTGGGCTCATTTCACACGTGCTGTGCTTGAGCACAGCACACTTTGCAGGGTAAAAGAGAAGCCAGGCTTCTCTTCGGTCTCTATTCCCTTTTCCGTTCTCAGAGGATGTTCAGTTCCTTTTCCACCGCCTCCTCCCCACTCTTGGCACTTGTACATGGCACAGTGCTTACGTGCATCAGCTGAGAGAGCCTCCTTGATGGTTTCACTTCACCAGCTCCCCGTTGCTTTTCACTTCTCAGCTGCATACATTTCTTTTCTCCCATGTCTTGCTCAAGATTTCCCTTATCCTCCCAGTGATTATTTAACTATATTATTTGTACTCCCTGGTATGTGTTCCAAGACCATGTGGATGTCAAAAGTCTGGGTCTGAATCGTAAAGGTACCTCATTTCCACCGATTTAATTGCAGTTAGGTGCCTAAATAACCTGAAATCTAGCTCTCTATTACTCTCCCCTCTCAATAGCTGTATAAATAATGAATGCCAGTGAATCGGGCACTGCAAAATAAAGACTTGATCCTGATGGAGTCAGTGTAGCCACTCATGAAAATTAGGGCTAACGTTCATAGCAATTCATGTTTTGGGATGCTAAGCTTTTGGTATGTTGCCATCTGTTGCTAACACCCAAATATATCTGAAACGGTAGCACTAAACCCAAAAGGTACATTGCATATCTGTTTTCCACAGCTGACCCATTGCCTAATGGGACGTTATTTATGGAACTGTTTCGTCTCCAGTCTGAAGTCAGGAGAGTTGTAAAAATGTCAAGTGGAAATTTTGTAACCTGTAAAATTGAAAGGTTTTTTTTTTTCCTTTCTGAGTCAGATCATTACCACATTTGCGTAAGTCTGCTTTCAGAAAGCTCCTCTCGGATGCTGTACACCTCAAAGCTTTTACTTTTATTTTGTCTTTAATAATTCAAGTCAAAACAGAGAGGGTGAAAGACTAAAAGCATTTGTCAACTCCCACAGTCTTTGCTATGTCTCTTGAGACTGCACAGTGCTCTGAGGATGAAAACGCTGAACGAGGTGGCCGGAAAGGGCTACGCTGACTTCATTTATATACCAGAAGCGGCAGAACGTCTCGTATTAAATCCTGCTTGAACAGGACGGTTTCTATTGGAAAACGCATCCCCTCTTCATTTAAAAACCTACAGTGATGTAAAAATCTACCATAGCTCATCACCAGTTGTTCCATTGTTAAAAACTTCTGGTTGGAAACCGGTCCAGGTTTTACTTCCAGTCACTGGATCTTGTTATACCTTTGTCAGCACGACTGAAGAGAAAAACATTTCTCCTTACCAATATGGCTAAGTACAGACATCGAAAACGCCTGAGGCGGCATCAGTCTACGTTACATGGGTTTCTGTAAGCAGCGTAGTTTAGGTCGGTAGCAAACAGAACCCACCTTTGCCCTTTCAGGGGGGGAGAAATCTTGCACCATTTTTAAACCAGTCTATGGGTGCATCAACATGTGCATTCAAGTGCACCTAAATTCAATGTGCAGTAGCTTAATGCGCATTAAGCATATTTAAGCAGGTGTCTACACGTGTAGGCATTAAAGCACATTAATACTGTGTGTGGACTGACTCAGGACATAAATTAGTTCCAAGTCAGTCCACATACACAGTGTTGATGATCTTTAACATGTCTACACATGCATTAATTCACTTTAATTATTTGCCCCTAAATTTGATACCTGCATTTGAAGGTATCAAATTTAGGCACAATTAGCCCCAAATTGCCATTTTTAAAGAGCATTAAGGGTGTGCACCTGTAGACGCGTGCTGTAATGTGCCTTAAAGCCTCTCTTGTGGCTGCGCTGTGTGTGTGCCAAACTGCTGTTCTGTAATGAGCACGCCCCGAATTTCTCATCACTTTTCTACCGGTAAAGGTGTAATGTCTGTACCTGGCCTATCTGTTACCACCGTAAATATATACAGAGGGTGATCAAGTTGCCTCCTAAACTTCCCTTTCGGCAAGTTCATTCAATCGTTGATAAAGGCAGGTTTTACATCCATTCTCGTAGCTCTTGAACTGCAGGCACCAAACCTGAATATAGATTTGAATAGAAGTTGCACCTTGCTCAGTACAGATGCAGTTCAACCACTCTACTCTTTATTCCTCTAAGGCCTGAGTTAATCTTTTAGCCACTCCTTCATACTGGGAGTGTGTTCAGCTGCCTGTCCACCAAAGCCCCAAACTCCTTTTCATCGCTTCTTCCTCAGATAGAGTCCTCATGTTATAACTATGACCTGTATTCTCTGTTTCTAGAGGTAGGACTGTTGTTGTCTGGCCATAAGAAGACGCGTATTGTTTTCCTGTAGCCATCTTACCAAGCAACACAATTCATTCTGTGTCACTGATGCAACCTTTTTATTATTTATGACTTCCCTGTTCTTTAAATTGCACACAAACTTTATCAGTTGCTATTTTATGGGGAGGGGGGAGGATACATTTTAATTAATAGGAAGACAAGAATCGCTTCACATGGGCCCTCACTAGACACACATTTTCTGGAAAATTATTCCCCGTTTAGAATTGCAGTTAGAGACCTATGAGTTTGCCCGCGTTTAGTTTAGCACGTGTTGTGTGGATTGTGTCAGTCCCATTTTCTAATCCAAATGTCACATGGTGCCCCATCATATGTATATATAAAGACCTATCTTCTGCCCTGGCTTGCTTATTGTTCATTCTCCCTGGTCACGTCCACATGAGACGCTGACTGCGCGGTCATTTAGTACTTGCATACCCCATAGCATCCCCACACGGCTCTGGCGTGATGCTGACTGCACAATGGTTCATTACTACTGCACAGTAACTCCTTACCGCTGCAAGGCAGCGTTGTGTCACAGTTCATGCCCTGTGCGGTAGCAATGAGCTATTGCGCAGTAAGCATCTCGCGTAGATGCAGCCACTGAGTTCATTGCAGTTGTACTGGTTGAAGGGAAAACACAGTCTGACTTCCTAAAGAGAAAGCAAGAGAGAGCCGGAAGTTTTGATGAAAGAAAACTCATTCCATACACCTTGCAAAACCAAAGAGTCTCTCTTTCATGGGGTCTCTTTTCAAAATAAAATGATCATCAGGACGTAAGGAAAGGATATTGAAAGAACAGGCTAAATGGTTTTAGAAATGGAGCTCAGGAGGTTACATGGCTATAAAATTTAAACCAATTAGAATGAACAGGAGCTGGATTTTCCTCCCTCATGAAACAGCACATAGGGATGAATAATTAAGGCCAGCGAGGCTATGTGGATTAGCATCCCCCACTGTGACACCCACGGTTTTAATTAGTCACTGGATCTTTCTGCCAGGCCACATTAAATAGATAAGGGCGTGGTGACCTTTTTTACTGAGTTCATTATAGTGCTGTTTATTGCCACCCGACATTGTAGGTGCGTGACTGCAGCTGCTTTAAAGGTGAGGTGACAACCATAACCGTGTGTCTCACCAAAGACTTATTGTGACCACCGGTTGTAGATGAACATCATTCTGAACCTAAAAGGTCTTCGTTTTATGTCTTTACATGTGCACTTCTTTTGTTTCTTTTTTCTTTTCATCAATAGCAGAACAGTAAGAAACATTGCAGGTATATTCAGGGTGTTTTCAAAGAGGCAATGTTGCCCTGGTGCTGTGCTTTAGTACTTTCTTTTGGCAACGTAGCACAACTTGTAGACATGCTCCTTGAAAGTAAATAATAGAGAAGAAGAGCAGGCAATAAGGATTTTTGTATAAGGTAATTTTTAACTTGTGCTACTCATGACAGAGGAGTATATGAGACGGTGAGGCTTTTTGTGGCCAGTAAAAAAAGGAAAATAAATTCATATTTCAGCTTCATGAACAGGACTACATGACATTCAGCCAAGTCCTATGTAATATAAATGCCTAGAGTTTTTTTGTCTCCACCATGCTGGGAGTCTTCTGCTGACTTTGTAGGCATTACTTTGGGAATGGGTCTTAGAAAAAATGGGTGTCTATATACATGCTCTGAGGGGTGGGGAGGGGGCTTGCCTTATTTAGAGTTGCTCTGAGAGCCACTCTAATTTAAAGCGCTCAGTGTCACATGTATTCCCACACTTCAAAATGGTGGTGGGGGTGCTTTAACTTAACTAAAGTTTATTGAACAAGCTTTAAATGGCCCCGCTGCCATTTTGAAATGTGGAGACACTGAATACACATGATGCAGCGGCTGCTGGAGCGCACTAACTAGCGCACTACAGCAGACTCGCAGCGGACTCAATTAATCGAGTTTGCTCCGATACATGCATGCATTGGCATAGAGGTCCGTCACGTGTACAGGTGCCCAACAATAGTACAAAGCAGGATCAAACAGAGTGAAACACTCTTGTGCAGATGGGCTTCATGCCGGCCCATCACACTATTTAGTCCCCATTAAGCTCTATTTTCAGACGTGCAAAGGGATGTACGCGATATAAAAAGTTGGTGCTTGCCTTCTTCAGAGTACAAGGTTTTTTATATCTCCATATTTGGGCAAAAATGTGGATTTGTATTATAGAAGCATTAGTCTGTGTTCTAAAACTAGCAAAATAACTGGCATTTTTTCAGCAAAGACAGATGCAGTCTATAAACATTAAAATATTCATGGCTGGAAATCTGAAGTGAGATGTAGAGCAAATGAAAGTCCAGAGATGGACTCTAAGCTATCATAGCGAAGGGCAATTGTAGATGGTGCATGTGTAATTTGGGGGATTCTGCTTGTTTATGATCTCTATGCTTGACCCTAGTAGGCACTTCCATCAGTCCTGAATAGTCATAAAATCTATTTCCATGTTAAAAAAGGAAGAAAATATTTTGTAATAACTTGGCCATTTTATAAAGCATGTCTCAGCTTGCTATATATAAACATAGCTATTTGGCAAATCCTCCCAGTGTTAAGATTGATGGATACAGACAGATTATTTTCAGGTCCTTTAGGAAGAGATGATCTGGTTCACTCATTTGGTGATAAGGGTTTTGATTCTTTATCTCATACTGGAGTAAATCAAGGGTACTGATCTCATGGAAGTCAATGCCGTTACAGTGATGGTAAAACCAGTGCAAGTGAGATCCAAAGTCCAAAACCTGGCAGTAAATGAACTGCAGCGGCAAAAAACCTAGTTTAATGGATATCTACTTCAGTTTAATGGATATGTACAGCCCTTGTTTATTGCTAGGCTTTTAGAGAATAGCAACCTTTTAATTGACTTTAATGGGAGAAGGCCTGCTTGGTACTGATGCCCGAGGCAAAACTGATCACGAATCTAATCAAGGTGTTTGCTACCAAAAACATATCTGTTCTTTTAACTGTGACCCCTGTGATGTAAACCGTATGCCTGTACATGGAGCACAGCCCACCAGTGCTGGAGAAAAGGTCTGGGATTCCTAGGCTGATGGTCGTACTCCACTCGCCCACCGATCCGGTTCATCAGGAGGAGAGATGGAATCGATACTACCCTGACCACAGCTTCCACTGACCTTTTTAAATTTGCAAAACATTTTTTTTTTTTTGCCCAAATACCAGCCTGCTCTTCAAAGTGCCTCATCCCTGCTGCAGAACGGCACTTTAAAAGGGAAACTTGCATTGTAATTCAAACCCTTTGTATTGCCATCACCAGTCAGGACCCAACAGGACGGGGCCATTGCTGGTCTGTGGCCTGGGCGACTTTTTCAAGACCCAAACCACTGTCACATAAGCCTGCCAAAGGTGCACAGTGATGTCAAGTCTTCTGAATCGTCGTTTGTTTGTTTTTTAAATGTAAATATTTGTTAGCCTTCTGGATTTCGGGGAAAAGATTTGGAGGGGGAAAAAAGATCCAAGCTGTTTAACGCTCCAGAAACAACTTTAACTGAGATGTATCCAAGCTAGACTATAGCACCCATTAGCAGTCCCCTCAGTCAGCCAGGACCCTACAGCATACTCTGCATTTATATTCAAGGAGCTTAATTTCTCTCTAACTGCATTGAGCATTGGGCTGAATTACAAGCCATATTCTAATAAGGAATCTCTCTCGCTCTCTCGCTCTCTCTCTCTCTCACTTTGCTAAGACAGAGTATTTTCAATGGTTTTCTTTTATATCTCTTTTAAAGTGTATGCAATGGCAAAAGGATGCGGTAGAGCTGTCTGGGTGGAGGCTGGCAGCTCTTTGAAGCAAGCTGCCATCTCCATTGAGAATCCCCCGGGGTTTGCACCACTCTGGCTGCTTGCATTAAATTTGTCTCCATGCACAAGCTCCATTTTCTTCATCAGCAAAAACAGCAGCTTGTGTGGCTGGGCTGCAGCACAAAGGCAGATAAAGCCACAAAGCACTCCGCCATCCTCCCAAATGGGAATCACTGGAAACTGGTCATTTTAGACCACTCAGTGAAGTCCAGCTTCAACACATGGGACTGAAGAATGAAAGTTTTCCCCCCACCCGGTTTGGCTCATAAAATGGGTTGTGGAAACCCTGTCATGCACGGCTTTTGGAGAACGGGAGAAACAGTGATGGTCCAGGCGTGGAAAATGGCAATAAGAGTATATGACTCACTCAGTAATTGGTGCTCTTACCTTAAAATTAATATTGTATTGAGAGCCAGAGTCTGACCCTGCTCCTGTGGGGATGCTGTTTTTAGACTGAGTTCCTGACTGCTTTCCGCGTTACGGGTTCTGGTGTGGTCTTTCCAGGAGTTACGGGTATACTGTTTAAAAACTGCACCCTGGCAAGAGTCCCGTCCTGCGTTTCTAAAATTCCTTCTCTCCCTTCAGCGGCGTCTGGCTGTTTTGCATGCTGCTGCAAGGCATGCTGCGTTCAAGAGCGGCGGTGTTTTGCCACGAATCATCTGTATTTCACATGTGGACAAGGTCACCTATTTGGGGGAGGGCTGTGAAGTGCTTCAGGACCCCTTTTGTCTAGAAAAGCTACTGCTAAATGTAGGTTAATTATCACCCAGTTAATTCCAGTCTTGTATGCATAACGCTGCTTTTGACCTTATTCACAAGCACTTGATCTTCAGCTCTTTAATATTTCAGATGACCTTTTGGGTTGGAAAAGATGCTGCTGTTTCTCTCACCAGCTATTACGAGTCGAGTCCTGTACCAGCTCAGAGCAGTATGCAAAACCTCGTTTATCATTCAATTTAAGGTGTCGGCATAGCCATTATTCAAATGACCAGCCACACATGTAATCAATCTTTAATGAAACAATAATTGCACCTTCCAGTGGACGAGCTCTCTAGCTTTCCTAAAGTCATTGCTGGTATTAATTGTTAATGTCAACAGTGCTATACCAGCAGTAAGTTAAGTTTCATGAATTGGCATCTTGCAAGCCAGTGCAGCCAGGACATCTGTGGCTACTGTTTCAAGCAAGGATGGCTAAATAAATACCAGGCTTTTCCATCAGCCTTTCCTTCTCCTTGCTATTTCTCTGGCTTAAAGTAGGATTCTGTTAGGGACGGTCAGAGTTGCTTGGCACTGCAATGGTTAGCGTTGTAGGGACGGGACTTGCCAGTAGCACCGCAAGGTGAATTCCCTGAACGTCCCGATGCGAAGGACCCAGCCTTCTGGAACTTTTTGTGATTACAGCAAAGTCAATTAAAAAGGCTCCAGAAGTCATTTGTGAGACAGGGAGGGATTTCAGAGCTAAGCTATTTGTTTTTCACCTGCTTCTTTTGAAAACCATCCAGACATACACTGCTTAATGGGATTTGAGAAGGTTAATCCAGGACACGCAGTAGTAACCCAACAAGGTTTGCATTGTAATGGTCCCTTAATGTGCTTGTAAAATAAAAAAAAGACACCAAACAGGACTCTGAAATACATATGGAAAAGGCATTTGCCTGTTGACCACTGGAAATCATTTTCGGCCCCAAAAAACCAGGCAGCCACTTAGTATTATCCCTTGAATACAGAAGGGTATAGCTGGTCTCCTTCAAATACGTTGAGCCAGTACAGCTGCGGGAGTGAATCTATATGTGCTATACATTTATTCCAGTGGAGCGATGATCATTTCCACGAGCCCTATATATTATATTGCAGGCGTGGGGGGTACTTCTGCTGTTACTTTGATTCCTCACCTACCCTGACTTTTTGTACTTTTGGGGAGATCCTCTAGCAATCTACTGTCTGGAGTCAGAGGCTGGAGCCAGGGAGTAAAAGTCAGCTAAGTAAATTCCAGTTTGATCTGTGAAATATTGTCTGTGGGCATGCAGTGCAAAACCACGCACACAGCTAGACCCAAGTGCCATTTCACAAAGGATTTTAGGACTTTTGTGGAGCCCTGTGATTGTGCCGGGGCTGCACGCTGTGTCAGCGTAGGACGTGGATGTGGAGGAGGAACTTGTGCCACCGAATATGACAGGAGAGAGCAAGACCTGTGCTCCAGGGTGTCTGGCACTTGTGTAGGAATGATGGGTAAAAATGGGCTTTTATCCTTCCTACCCTTTATATATGCACTCTGAATCAAACTGGGGCTGTTCTCATAGCAGTCAACATCCTTAACCTTAATGATTTGTGCCCTGGCCCGGATAAGAAGCAGATTGAATGACCCACATTTTTGTAAAGATGAAGGGCAATGGGGGATGCCAGTGAGAGTCCCTGCTCTTTTTTATCATCACGTGCAATAGTATCAGTAATGATTTCTTGTCCCCGAGGATGCTGGCTACAGTTGGTTGGAGAATGATGAGTATTTCTCTGAAAATGCAAGCTGCTCTTTTCTAAACCTTCTTTAGACCTTGCCTGGGTTTGGTTTTTCTTTTGTAAGTTTGAATTTCCTTTGCTTTACATTGAGGAACAACCATCAACTGTGCTATGCTTTGAAAAACCCATGTTTTGGAAAGGGGAAAAGAACCAAACCCAGTTATAAAAGTGGGGGGGTGGGGAAAGGGAAAAAAGAAAAATCAGCTAGCGTGACTTTTGGAATACAAAATATTCTAGAGATTTTAGTTTTTCATTTAAATGAGGAAACCTCAGTCCAAACCAGAATTTTTCTCTGAACATGGTCATTTCCAAAAAAAAAAGAGGCCCTTTTTATGTGGGGGGGAACAAATAAAGCATTTCAACCCGTTTTATTGCTGGTTGAGGGGCAGGCACATTGCTTAGTGTGTGCCCAGTATTTTGAAAATGAGAGAGACTCTTATCCGCAGTAAGTGCTAATATTGCTTGTGATCTGCCTCCGTGGATTGCACAAATGGCAGCAGCACGCCTGCCCGGCTATAAAAATACAAAAGCTAATTCCAAAAAGTTGCTGCTATGAGGGTTGGTATTTTCCAGAGCGCTCACTCTGATGTTCCTTGGGCCCCGTTTACTACCTTCCAGCAGTTGTTGTAGCTGAGATTATTCTTGGTTTCATTTTTTTTTTGGCCCTTCTTGAGAGAACTGGTGACTTCAGTAGAAAAGGGTTTTCTAATGGCATGGTACCGTGAGCTGTTTGCTTTGCTATCTCAAGGGAGGAGGCAAACCGGATGGGAGAGGAGGATAAAACCAATACTATTTGTGCAGTGCATGGAAAGACTGCTGATGCCTTTATTTTGCTCCACAAATGATTTTGCTTTTCCGGAAATGGATCATTTTGCTTCAGTTTTTAGAAGGAGGCTGCATCTTTGACGTTAACCTTTTTATTTGCTATTGCTAAGTTTGTCCCCGGGTCTCAGTCACTCCCTGGGTGCTGTATCCATATCCCTTACTTTATCAGAAATGCTGCTGGTAGCTAATAGCCAGGCAAAGAGCTGCATAAGCTTCCTCCTTGTACCCTCAGTCCATGTGACTCAGTTCAGCCATGCTCGCTTCTGTTCAGGTCCAAGTCTCTGTCTTGAGCAGGGACAGCCGGACATGCTAGACTGTATCATACTCCCCTACAGGGGCTACTAATAATGGGCCAGGACTATCAGAGACAAGATAATGAGAGCACAGGAGAATCTGCAGGACCAGCGAATACTTGCAAAGGGCTTGATGCTCACAGTATCACAGGCCTCCCTCTTTGGGAGAGAAAACCGTAAAAACAACACAAATTTCCAAAGCAAGGTACAAGACACGGTCGACTTCAGCCATGTCCTAGGCAAAGGTCTGAAATGCAGTCCATTCATCCTAGCACTGTAGGATCTCTTATCACATTGCAACCCCTTTTCTCAGAGGGCTGCCAATCTATCGCTAACCATTCCTCCCCACCCCACCGTTCAGAGCCGACCGCGCAGTGAATAAACCTGCGATCTTGCAGACCTTGATCTGCTGATTCCTGTTGGACTGCTGTTCACGTCTCCTGTGGGACTTTGCAACGCCGAGCTTGGTCTCGCTGCAGCGTCTATCATTTCAAGAAACCATGTACTGTGAAGCAGCAGGCAAACTCCCAAGTCGCCAGATGCTGCAAAAACAAAGACGTCTATCCAGAAGCAAGGAAATGGGTCCCATCACGGTACATGGGCCAGACTGAAATGGTTTGTTAAGAGATTCCTGACACTAAATCATTCTGGTGAATAAGAGGAACCAAATGCAAATATAAAGGAGAAGCCTGGCACTGGACAAACGATAAATGCTTTTGTCCTGATGCAGTCCTTGTTCTTTTTTGGGATGGCAAGAGGAACTCAAGAAAACTGAAGCTATAGTGCACACATTTAATTTTGCTGGAGCCAAAGCACCGTCCGATTTATTAGCTTCACTTCAAGCCACGATTCTCAAGCAGACTCCATGTTCCTTTCCTCTTGTCTCAAGAGCGAAGTCAAAGGCCAGGAGTATTTGACCCAATTATAGCTATTGGTATGGCTTTGCCAGGTTAACCCTCTATAACAGTGGTTTTCCATCTGTGGTCTGCGGACCCCCAGGCATCCACAGGCTACGTCTCGGGGGGCTGTGAAAGATTACTATGATCAATCAAAAGTATGTGAGTACCCACACTTACTATGCAAAGGGCTCTGCACCTCCATTCGTAACTTCCAATGGGGTTCTCACCGACATTCAAAATCTGTTTAGGGGTCTGCAAATAAAAAAAGAAAAGAAAAAAGTTTTGAAAACCACTGCTCTAGGGTATGTGAGAAAATTTCCATTTGCAACCATACAGCTTTCCTTGGGAACATGTTCTGGAGGTGTAAAGGGAAGCGTTGACTATCTATCTCTGCATGGGGGTGGGGGGTATTGCATGAATGCCCTAAAGTTTGCAGCCAACAGCAATATGGGTTGAATTCGTCCTGGGAGGCAGGGTCTACGGCTGAGATTTTTCGGAGGAGGCCAGGTGAACCAAGCACCTGAATATTACTGGATCTGAATGGGAGTTGGACACCCACTGGCCTAACTCGGTGGGGACAATCCCAAAGCAACGTACCTGGGAAGGGCAGAACCAACATTAAACTCTTCTACTATTGGAAAGTTCATCA
The DNA here is from genome assembly GCF_001723895.1 of Crocodylus porosus. Lineage (NCBI taxonomy): Eukaryota > Metazoa > Chordata > Crocodylia > Crocodylidae > Crocodylus > Crocodylus porosus. The sequence continues at coordinate 14,819,714 of NW_017728925.1, forward strand.
GGAGACGGTTGAGTCTTGCTAATGGCAAAGGGCTGGCTCTTCAGGGGAGCAATGATAATGACCCACTAAGGTGATGTGATAATGAATTGTTTGACACCCATTGTATCAAGGAGAAAAGGAAAAGATAAAATAAGAGGAATGCCCTTCTGATCTGCTCCATTCATTGGGAAAGGACTTATACTTTTCATCGTAATTTAATTTTAAACTTATCACTTCATTAAATGGATTTATTATAATCCTCTGGCAGTGGGTTTTGATGATTAGCTTAGGATTCATCCCGTGAATGTCATGGAGAAAATTCAATTGAATTGGTTAATATCATTGTTTTCATCCCCTCCTCACTGTCACACGCTCTGATTTTTAGTTAAAAAATTGGGGAAAGAAATCTATGGCCAACTTCTTTTTAAATCTAAAAAATAGATTGGCTTGCTGGCTTCATCCCTTTCTCTTGCCTCTTCTTGCAGGCTGACTTCCCAGGTTGCTGTTAATGAGATCTTAATATTAATGATGGAGAACTGAGCTGTCAGTTTATCTACCCAGGATGATTAGAGACAGGAGCGCCAACAGCTCTCTAATCAGGGAGGAGTCCTGGAGCTACATTCAGTGCCGCTCTTGAAAAGACCTGTATGAATTCACCTAACTACAGAAAGGCCTTTAAAAGGAAATGCAGCATTATCTCACAATACGATGCACATCATAACCACTCTTTCTAGTGTTGGAAGCTATCCTAGGCACCGGTCCTGCCATGGCTGATACGCATGTGCTGTGAGTGCTACCATTCAAATCAAAGAAACGTCTTACCTTGTATAAAAGCAATGAGTAGGAATCCTCGCAGACTTCGGGGCCTTTGATTGTAAGGTCCTTGAGGGCAACGGCATTGCTTTTCCTTTTTTAACTGCATCGCAAGATGCCAGGTTTTCAGAGGTGCTGAGCAACTACCACTCCCACTGATTTCCCTGGACCATGTAGGTGCTCATCATCACCTAAAAATAGGGGCATGTCTCATGCAGACATGAACAAGTTTCCCTACTCAACAGTTTGGCTCTGCCTCTTTTTCAGAAAGGATCATCTACGAATCTCAAAAGCTTACTTCAAACTATGGCGATGAAATCTCTTCTGGCTCCTACGTCTCTGCGCTCTGCTGAACAGTATCGAGTTTTATCAATGACGACTTTGGCCCCTTCGTGATGCAACATGGCTCGACAACGGCGTTGCCGACTCCCATGATTTTAGTGCGACTCTTGCAATCTTTCTTGTGCTTCCCAAAGCCCAAGCTCCTATAGTCATGCCAAGGAATGAGGCTGCCTCCAGTTTTCTTCAAATTGCCAGCTTCTAGCTGCACACACAAGCTTTAAAATGCAATGTTAGAGTATGCCCTGAAGACTCAATAACCAGAAAGCAGATGAACCCAAACTATATTTCATGCTGAGCAATGTTGCTCCTTCTTCTAGGCTAGTGGTTCTCTTTTTAGACTCAAGATACACCTGCTTAGACTCAGAGCGCCCCTCAGAAAATGCCGGCTCTTAGTTCACACTCATTTTTTTTTTTTTTTAAACTACAAGAAAATAATTGAGCAATTCTTCTGTTGCGAAGAACTCAGACCGCAACAAGTCAGTGTTTTTAGCCATATGGATAATACTATATGACATCTTTAGGTTTATCTTGGGGGTCGTGTTGGCAAATCTAACAGTGCTGGCATCATGTGACATCCTGTAATAACCTTGAAAGGGGTACCAGATACTGTGAGCATCAAGGCACCCCGGGGTGCTGTGGCACCCTGGTTGAAAATCACTGATGTAGGCCCTTTCCCAGGGGTTTGGGGAGTGGCTGAACTAGAGTGAAAGAACTCCTCATGGATATGGAGATAATCGTTCATTAGGATTTCCATCTGACCAGGGGAGCCAGCAGTCTGGGCCAGCAGTCCCTTATGGCGATCAATTTTCTCCTATTAAGTTATTCTCTCCCAGTTTTGTCTTTTGATAAGATGTCATGAGAACACTCCAAGCAGCTCTTTTCTAAACCTATAAATCTTTATATAACCCAAAAGGAGAGCCAGGGAGTCTTATTAAAGGACTGGTGAATGAGTTCAAACTTTCTCTGATGACACTGTGCCTGTAGCCTTTTAAGTCTTCCACTGTGAAATCAGGAATTTCAGCTTTGAGCTTGGCTTTGCTCTCCTAGCTAACATCTCACTCTGAATACAAATGAATGCTTAAGGGCTACCTCTCTGGATCCTCATGTCAGGCTTAAATGCTGTAAATCTTTGGATGTAGCTGTCTATTAGCCTTGTTTATTAGAGCTGGAAGAACTGCAGGGAGAGGTCCCACCGGGGGAACCACCTTTCTTTCTTTTTTCTATTATACACAGTTAGGGAGGTAGAAAATGAAATAAAGGTTTGAGAGACGTGCCCCATTTGCAATCCGCCTTTGCTGGTGTTTTACTGGATCCCTTGAATATTGGGAAGTGGCAGGTTTCAGTGTCGTTGCACCCGATCCTTCGCGCTTGGCCTTAGCCCTCTCTTGCAGAAAGAGGTCTTGTTTTTGGCATGTCTGCTTTGCTGATTTTTATAAAGGGACTCTTTACCTCTGGATTGTTTTTCAAGAGCACTGAGGTGATACAGGAATGCAGGTCCATAGGGTTTCCACTTGTAAGGTCTCTTTAACTATCCTGCAGCAAGGTAAGTCACTTATTTTTCCTCCAAGCCACTTCCTAAATACACAATCCCTGTCTACACTATGCAATGCTGTGCTGTGCAAACATACCCGAGTCAGCTGGGGTACCAGAACAGTTGAGCCATACAAGAATGGCAACTCCTTGTGAACTAATAGCCATGCAAGAATGGCTTAGCTCCTTTGTGAGATAATATGATATCCCAAGATAATGCTTCTAATACGCAAGCAAATGCATTTAGAGCTAGCCAGGATGTCTCCACATACCACCTAATGTCTCGGGGCTTGGACACCCGGTATGCTAACCCCGGTGTAACTTTTTATCTGTCCGGTTTTGTCTGGAGCAGACTGATGGACACTCTTCTGGGGTAGCTGCTGTATTAAGCACCATTACAGCATCTCACCCTTGTGTGGCAGGAATCCTCTAGTTTCCTATTCGCACGGAGCAAACATCCTGCCGGGCCAGGCCTCTCTTGCTCTGCCATGTGGCACCATGTAAACCAGTACAGCCTGTTCCACAGTCGGGTTTGTCAGTCACTAAACCAGCATCCCCACCTGGGCTGGCCTGGGTGAGGAGGGCATGTGGACACCCAGCAGGACTACAAACAAGACCTGTCAAAGAGCGGATGAGCTCCCTGTGAGCCAACGGCTGGAGAGGAGATGGGCACCGCCAGGTCACTTTGCCCGAAGAATCGCCAATGATGCACAGCATCTAAGGTGCTCCGATGGTCGCAGCGGCCTTGGGACTGACTTGACTTGATGGAGCAAGCAGCTGCCATGACTTGTGCGAGTCACTTGTGTCTAAAGCTAAGTGTAAGTTTGCTCTGGGATTTTTCAGCCGTTATGCTGAACTCCAGCAAGCTACAAGCACAGGCCGAAATGTTGTGTACTCGCTCCTTTTCGACACCCTGTGGGTGGGCTGGCTATAATGGTATAAAACAGGTTGCATGCTAATCATTTTGCTGGTGTATTTGATGCCTGATGCCACACTTAGTGAAAGCAGCAGGCAGACTATTGAGGATAATGAGCTTGGATCTCTCCTAAATAGAAGCTTTCCTCTTTTAAATGCAAATGTCCGAGTGAAAAGCGTGGCTTCCCTGCTGCTTCCTTCCACCTCTGCAGATTTTTTACCCCCTGTCCCATGGTTTTGTAGGAGGCACTTGTCAGCAGTGAACTTCTCCCAAGGTGAACGACTTTGCCCCTTGGCTGGCTTGTTTGCCGGCTAGAAGCAGTCGCTCCAGGGGACGCCGATCGGAACAGGTGGGGAGAAAGACGACGCTCAGTCTCAGGAAGCCTGGTTTACTCCCATCTGAAACTCGGGGAAGTCTCTGGCTGCAGCACTTCTGTGCAGAACGGATAATTCCACGTGGCCCCTCAGAGGCTTTTATCTCAAGCTTTCAACTCTCCCATCCTTTTGTTGGAGGCTGAAGGTTGATAGCGCAGCCGTTCATTTGCATCACAAATTGTGAGTAAGACATTGTCCTCAGGCTTGTGAAGTGCTGTCAGAGGACTGAATTAAAATACAATGTCCCGAGTCCCTCTTGGTTTGTTTTTAATTAAGGCCTTTCATTCTTCATTTATTTTTGCATCCCGTCATATTTGGTGGTTTATTGAGAAAGAAACCTCTTTTTTCTTCCCCCCCCCCCCCTTTTCTGACAAAGAAGCTGGTAAGTGTTTTTTGAAGGCATCCAGCTACTTTGGCATCTATCTGTCCATCTGTCTACCCATCTATGACTTCTTAATGATGTAGACTTTTTTTGCTAAAGGCCAGGAATTTGAAAACCTTACAAAAGAACACAGGTTTTGTTTTCTAGCAAGCACGCGCACCCAGGAAGCTACTTCTCTCAATCCGCCTGCTATTTTAATATCCTGACCTTTGGGCTCACAGGTGGTGACAGTTGTAATATTAGATGCTGCATCTGGTGGGACCTCGGAGCAAATCAGTGAGAGCACATGTGGAAACGCATTGCCTTTTTAATAGCAGCTGCTTGATGTGCCAGACGATTCCTTCTCCCTTTAACAAACACCCGTGTGCTAAATCAGACCAAGTTCTTTGGGTAGATGTGATCTCTTTTATTAGACCAACTCAATAGCTGGAAAAATGGTTCTTTGCAAGCTGTGGGACACAAGCACCCTTCTTCAGGCACAGGGAGGGTCTGCTGGTGTTTGTGTGCTCTCCTAGGTAGAAGAGAAGCCAAAATGCAGGTCTGTGAAAAGGCAAACGCGTGGCAGTGAGGTTCGGAGGGAATGGGACAACCAACAGCCCAATATGCTAAGTCATCACTCTTTATTTTTTGAATGCTGGATGAGAATATGATATTTCATTGGGACTTGGCCCTGAATGGGTTACAACAGATTCTCTAAAAAACCCCACAATACTCCCATCCTTCTTTCTTTGTTCCAGTTTTCCAAACCCATAGACAAAAGAGTTATTTGGGACTTGCACAGTGGATGCGTTTGTGTGCAGCCACTTCAGTTGGTTACTCACCATGAGCGTTGGGAACTTCTGGAGTTGTCGGGTAGAATCACTTTTCTGTTGCAAATAACACTTTTTGTATCCCATTTTGTTTGCTTAGATCCTCATCCAGCCTTGCTACCGTCCCTCTCCTTGAGCGCTAAATGTCTCTATAGTATTCCTAAAGAAGGAAGTCATGGGGGAATGGGATCATGTCTGTGATGCACTGCGAGGGTCTGATTATAACAGGGGTGGGCAAAATGTGGCCCGTTCTATCCGGCCCACGGGGCCCCTAAAAATCTAGAAAATAAATGTTTATCTGCTCCGGCCGCCTATCATATGGCTCTTGATGGCCTGCCAAAACTCAGTAAGCGGCCCTCCACCCAAAATAATTGCCCGTCCCTGGATTATAAGGACCGTGTCTATCCCTGGATTGAAGAAGTATTTGTCTGTCTTTTCAGTTTTGCACCCTGATCTGCTCCAGTCCTGGTCAGTGCACCTCGCACTGGATCTCCCGTTTTTGTTTTGTGCTTCTGAACTGCTCTGCCTCATACTCATCCTCTCCTGGGCTGCTTTGGAAGAGCTGCCTCCCACACTGCCGTACAGCGTGAGGCCTAGGGCCACAGTGCCGGATTACAACATGCTGAGGCCCTAAGCTATGTTCATTTGAAGAGCCCCCATGTGATAAAAATAATCCAAGCAAATGGATTTCCATGGTATTTTAGGATGGATTGATGTTATTTCTGCACAAATTTATGAACTCAATATGAATAACAACTGTGGAGCCATACATAGGTATATTTTTGTCATATTAGAATGAAAATGTCCAGGGTTTTATTTTCTTATTTGGAGGCCCCTCCATATTGTGAGGCACTACAAGCCTAAATCTGGCACCATAGGGACACTACCCGGTGTAGGAATTCACTCGACATGAATCCCATGTTTGCACAGACTGACTCATGGGATATCCCTCCCGCTCCTGCCTGACCAAAAAACCCCTCAATCCCTCATGTCTAGAAGCTTTCCAATGGGAACAATTGCTCCGCATCGTCTACAGCACAGTGGCTGGACTACCGCTGTCAGGATAGAAACGCCGGCCTCCACGTCTCTCTTTTTGGTCTAATGATGCATTATTTAAGAAAGCTAGAGCTGAAGTGCCGATGTGGCCAGCGCTCTGCTTCACAGCACCATGTACCAGAGGCTTTGTTGGAACAAATAAAGCTCCTCTTGTAAAGTCTGTTCATTCAGCTGTCTTTGTTCAAATCATTCCTGACAGTACTTATCAATTATTTGGGCCGACATTACTAAGGAAAGGCTCCATGCTGGTTGTTACTGATGAACACCGCACCGAAGCTCACAGTAAAACCGGCTACCTTTTTAGGGAGCAGGAACAATGATTTTCTCTTACTCACATGCACGTATAGAGTTGAGAAGTATCTCACTGAGCCCTGATGCCCGGCAGGACAGTGCTTACACTTCTAGAGGATCCTCACCCCACGTCTTCCTTGTTAATCCCAGAAGAACGCAATAGGACTTGTAAGGGGCCATGTGCATTTTGACCCTTGGACTTGGAACCCGAAGACGGACTTCCCCGGTCGTTTACAGACCACAGCCAACCCAAACTGCACAACTGCGGAGATCGGCGCCTGCGTTAGAAATGGGCCCCTGCATTGGAGGGGGGGGGATGGAGGGGTTGCATCTTTTATTATAAATGTATAAATTTGGCCAGGGGAGGAGGAGTAGGGTGGGAATTGATCTGATCTAGCGCAGGCCATAAAACAAAGGGGGAGATTTTCATGAAAACTGTAAATAAAAGTTCCTGCTTGCTTGCTTTCTTGCTTAAAAGTCAAAAAGTCTTTTTTTGCTTGTTTTCTTTCTTTTGCTTTTGAAATCTTGTTCTGATTTTTAAACCTGAATGCTTTCGACCGGAGAAACCAGAAAGGTCAGAAACGGAGCATGAGAACACTTGAAATCCAACTCAGGCCGGTAAGGAGTCACTCGAATTCACCAAGGCGCAAAGGAGCCTCCATAACTTGCACCAAATGAGTTTGCAAGGCTTCAGCCCAGCTCCTAGTGATTTTAAGCAACTGCTTCACAAAAATCAACACCCCAGCTGGCCTCGATTTTTACCTCCCAAGCGACAACCTCAGCAGATGGACTGATGACCAAACAGCTCATTTTTTTTTAATATTATTTATTGTTTTATCTAATTGGCTACAAGAATTTGAGCCTAAAACACACCTCCTGTCCTTGCTGCCTGGTCTGGCCTGCAACACCTTCCTGGGAAAGAGCCAGAAGCTTGGCCTGCTGCCGTCCAGGCTGGTTCTGTTCTGGAGATAAATGGAGACAGTCACCCTCCCGGGCTGTCAATCTGTCACCTTGTACAGACACTGAATTCACACCAGTAATTGAGTTAGTCTGCTTTTGTCTCTCCCTCAAGACAAGCTTTAGAAAGGGGGAGACTTGTGCTGTACACATCCTAGAGTTCACAAAATGCTTATTTATTAGCAATGTGCTTACAATTAAGCATCTGCTAACACGCGTGTCTGAATAGAAAGCCAGAAAACATTCGGGGATGCCAGCTTGACCTTGGCTCCATCAGATGGGGGGGGGAGGAGAAATAAATAAATATGAGAGTTTCCACTTTGAAATGTGGTTACACTTCACTTGATAATTCACAGCTTTCTAATACAGTGACTGCGATTATGTCCTGAAGCATCCAACTTGCTGTTAAACTGCGCTAAAATCTAATAGCTTGAAAAGGAATTGCCCGTGGGAATCTCTCTAATACAACTAAACAGAGATGAACATAAAGCTAGGCATTATCTCCATATTGCATTTGATAAATTCGCTGTTGCTTTCATAACTCCTCAGCCGGCTCCCGACATATACTCTGAGCATCCTTTTTCTGTCTTAATAGCCTTAGATTATCTTTTGAAGATGACTCAATTGACATCAGCAGGAGCCTGCTTGAGTAGAACAAAAATAGTCACCTTATGTATGGGACCAATGCTAGTCCACTGCTCGGTGGCAAAGATACCCCGCTTCAGAGGAAGGAGCAAGAAAATCCATAACGAACGTTGATAGAGTAGTCTGTTCATAGAAGAAATTTGGCTGCTTCTTTGGACTGGAGAGGCTTATTTCTCTTCCAAACTCCATCTAAATCCTTACTTACATAATGCTGGGTGTCCTTGATAGCCATAAAATATATATATTCCACTAGTTTGATCATACAGATCTCATGCTCTCAACGATATCCTCAGGTCAGTCGCACAGGCTGTGTCTACACGTGCATTTGAGTGTGGCTAAATTTAATGCACATTACCTTAATGTGCATTAAGTGGGTTTAGGCATGTATCTACACGTGCAGACATTAAAGCGCATTAATGCCATGTGTAGACTAACTTGGGACTACAATTAGCTCTATGTCAGTCCACACATGCAGCATTAATGCACTTTAATGTGTCTACACATGCATGAATGTGCTTTAACTATTCACAGCTAAATTTAATACCTCCATATGCAGGTATCAACTTTAGGCATGATTAGCCCCAAATTTATGCACCTTAAATTTATATTAATGCACCTTAAAGCATCTCATGTAGACGTGCCCACATCGTTGGAAAAAGGATTAGTATGCTTAAAGATTGTGTTCAGAATACGGTCCCAGTAATGCATAGCTTCCACCATGATCAATCTGAATATTGATGTACGTAGCGATGTTGGCAACTAGCTAAAGAGGCAGAAATCTGGCAGTGAGTCTTAGTGTACCTGTTCCATGGACCACAGTAAAATGCTCTGAACAAGACTGAGTTTAATTGTGTTGAAACACTGATTGATTTTCTTTTTTAGTTCATTACTTGGAGAGTCATTTTAATTAACACCATCTAATAGGGGTTCAGATGTATTTTGCAAATGTCAGCACTCCAATTTCCCCCATCCCCCTGTCGAGTTTGTGTGGAAAGTTACCAGGACAACTCATGCAAAATCATTCAAGTTGATTTAGCAGTGGTAAAGCGAGCTGTTAGCAAAGTGCTTTACCAAGCCATAAAAAAGTTTTAAAGTCCTCTATGGGGTTCTTGGGGAGAAAAAAATCTGTTTGCCATAGAAACTGTTTTGCACCCGGTGAACAACTGTGTCAGACTAAATAATCATAAATTTGGATAATACCTTTAATTCAAGAATGCATCTCCTGTCAAAATCAGTGGAAAGTCTGGATACTGCTTCAACCTTTGCGGCAACCGTGGTAAAGTAGAAGTGAGGCTCCTCGGATGCTCTAATACCAGGCTGAAAGATCAATTTTCATGCCAAACGCCTTGCTGAGATAAATGGGGACTTCTGTTTAAATAGTTGAGCTATGATACAGCCTTGAATTGCAAGCAATAGCCAATTCAGAACCAGGCCAGCTCTTGCTGTTTTCAATGGAAGTTATAAGACCTGGATGGCTTGATGCTATCTATGCCCATGGAAGTTGCTAGCAAATGCTCCTATTGATTTTGTTTGTGCAGAATCAAGTCCGAGCAACAACTTTGGTGAATTTGTCTTTCTCTTAGCACTGTTACGCGGATGTGACTCCTTTCCAGATCAGTCCAGGTAGAAATATTAGCCCTGGTGGCTAAACAGATGGCAGATTTTTTTACTCTGTAAGCTTTGGAAAAAATTTTCCCTGTCTGATATTTGCATGAAATTATTGAAACCCAAAGCAAATTTCCATCATCTTGAGAGGAAGAGGTTGAAAAAAATATTACCGAGGCATTTCAAGGAGTAAAGGACTGTGGGTATTTGTATATTTGCATACATATGTGTATATATGATAGAAACGCTGGTATGGGTAGCAGAGCAGCAGCTAAATATAAACCCTATAGGATCAGTGATACCTCTGGGAATATAGCAGTTCTCTTCAAGAAGTCCTCCAGAGAAGTTATTGAAAAGCGGAAATGTATGGCTGCTCCATTTAGGAGGCAACACCTGTACATTGTACCTAGATACTGGATAGTGATATTGTGATTTTTAAATCGAAGGAAAAAATTGTCAGGAGTAAAGAACACAGCAAATTATTCAGTAGGTTGCTTCCAAAAAGATAAAAATCCCTCCTCCAACACCCTTTCGCTATTTTCCAGCCACAGTCACTACGACCAGATCTGGTTTCATAAGTAATGGTCCGGTCCAGATTATAAACTGCACATTCATAATCTAACATTGTCTCATTAAAGATCCTTCTCATTAAAGCTATGCAACAGTCTCTCCCGCATTTCTAAGGACTTTGTTACAGTGAAGCTCCCAATACACCTTATGGGGTAGAGGTATTTCTTAAATGTTTTTCTTCCACATCCAATATATTGGGCCTAAATATAAAATCTGCCAGGTGATATATTGAATATTGTTCTCTCATGTCACACAGTGCTGTGAAATGATCTTTAATAATTAAAATTTATTCAGTGAACATGATTTAAGGCAGATTTAAAACATTCAAGCTTGATTTTTGAACTTCCTTAAGCCTGTGTGAATTGGCTGGCTTCAAATTTAGCTTCATTAGGAAGACTACAGTGTACAGCACCATTTAGTGGGTGCCGAATGATAAGGGGTTTGAATTGCTTCCAATGTGCAGTAACAAAGTAGTCCCCTGAAGTTCATACTACACTGCACATTCTTTGTTGCATCTATTCTTCCTATAGAAACCGGTAGATCAATGGATCCCTGTAATTTATCCACTGGGCATGTGGGGGAATCATGGACTGTGCCTCGAAAATACCTATGGGGATGTTTACTGCATGCATATATAAGATCCTAGCAGGCTGTCAGAAGCTCACTTCAATTGTTCATTGCTACTTCCAGGAAGACTCTCCTGGGCTCTTCCCAGACAGTGGTAGAAGAACCTGTATAGAAAAGAATAGGCTAGAATTAATAATATCCTGAGGCCATGATCTTGCCAGTCCTTGTGCAGTGTTTAGCTAGGAGGGGACTAGGACAGTGCATGGATCTTGGCTCTCTTCATTGAAGAATGTGAAATCTAAGTCACCCATGCATTATGCAAGGGATGAGAAGGTGCAGGTGGGGGACAGAGGATGGATATGTCTGAGGAATCATGGTCTAAAATAGTTCTGACAACCATGATGTGCTCCTCTCCTTGTCATTGAGTTTCTCTTCATTTCCCATGTCATTCATCCCTTCTCTACGTTGCACTTGTATATGCAATTCCATAGACGATCAAACCGAAAGTATTCTGTGGCCACTAGGGCTAAGCGCACGCAGTCCAAAAGCCTGATTCAATCTGTAATTTGGTCTTTGCAGGTTAGTTTAAGCTGCATAGACTGAACTGATAAGCAAGTGAACAGACATTCACTGTTGATTCTCGAAATGCAGCCGCATGCCTGCAGTGGCTCAGGCCAGGAGCTAAGGGATGATAGAGCACTTCTCCTGGTTCTGGCAGAGCAGACAGCCTCCACAGACCCCTGCCAGCCTGTGCCCTGCTCTGGGCCCCACTGGTGCTGGCCCTGGGACATTGGTCCGAAGACATTGGGACATTGGTTCCAAG
>NW_017728925.1:14831472-14849653 GCF_001723895.1 Crocodylus porosus
GGGCACTAGAGCAGACAGCTTAGGCCAGGGGCGGACAAAATGCGGCCCATGGGCCAGATGCAGCCCGCCAGGCCATTCTATCCAGGCTGCGGGGCCCCTAAAAAATTTAGAAAATTTAATATTTATTTGTCCCTGTCAGGCAGCCCTTGATAGCTTGTCAAAACTCAGTAAGCGGCCCTCCGCCAAAAATAATTGCCCACCCCTGGCTTAGGCCAAGGCTAGCCCTCCCACTCTGTGAGGCAGGTTTACAAGGGAGGTGCAAAGCATTCTGGGATGCTGGAGGGGACTGTGAGCTAACCTGAATCTGGAGGGGGTCTGGGGCAGAAGTTCAATACACCAATTTAACCTAAATCACTTAAGTCTGATACTACGTCCATCCAGGTTCATCTTAAACTGGCTTTAGCCATGTTGCAAGAGGTTTACATGCAATGAACTTCTGTTGTGTGACAGATTTGAACTGGTGTCTGATCACTTATACCTTTTTTATGTGTCATTTCTGTCCCTAGCCTAGAACTGAGAGTCCTTGAATTACTAGTGTTCATATGTTGTTCTTATCAGTTTGCTTCCACCCCCTTACTGGATGCCTCAAAAACCTTTTGGAGGTCATGGGTCTCTAGACCTGCCCCTTCCCAGGCACACAGGTCTGATCTGTATCCCTGTTCCCCACCTGATCTCTTGCTTGTCAAAATGTGTGGCCAGCTCTTCTGCAGTGCGTGGTGTGGTGTGTCTCATTTACATGGTAGAACAGAATCAGCATGCACAGTCAGCTGCGCCTTATGCAAACAACCAGCTAGATAATTATATGCAAACTAAACAGCAAAGGATGTATTGTGGGTTCTTGTCAATAGAAAGATATTCCTGGAATCAAACAACTAGGAGCTGTTTGGCGGATTATGCCGGTGCCAGCCTTTGGAGCAGCACAGTTATTGAGGTTTCACAGAGGGTCTAATGGCCAGCAGGGCTTTTATTAAAGGTGATGGGTTACATCCACCTTGTGCCTCATCTTAGCCATGAGAGCCCATGATGAGTGAGCAGAAAAATACAGCAGCTTTCTGTGAGCTGCCAACTGAGCCTCTTTGATGAAGAAAGCACTGAGAAAACAAACTCAGAGAGCCACGGTGCCACTTTTTCAGCATTGTTTCCCCCAGGGGTACTTGCCCCTGAAACATTTCTCTAGCAGACGCACAGGGCTGTCCCCGGGGTATTTCCATATCTGGATTCCCCCCAAGACATTTTCCATCCAGTTGTGCACGCGGGTTCAGATAAGGCTGCCTCATGCTCAGATAAGGCCTAGTTTTCCAGATGTTTTCACTGATAGGACCTCAAAGGGTTGGGGGGGGGGGGTAGATCCTCCTGCTGAATGGCTGTAGTTAATTCAGAGCCCATCCGGTTTTTATATGGGGATTTTCTGGAAATTCTATTTATTATTGAAAATAGAGAAGCGATAATGTCAGCGCATTAGGCTAAAATCCCAGTAATGTGATGAATGCACATACTAGAATGCCCCAGTGTATACACACAAGATTTATGTTCTCAAATGCCAATGCACTGCTTCTCATAAGCTAGTTGTTATTGTAAGGGAAATGGAAACCCTGCTTTTTTCCTGCCTCCATCCCTGCCCTTTGCACTTCCCTTATTCCTACAAAGTGTTTGCTTTTCTAGTCAGCAGTCCTGTTTGAACGCTCCAACTCAGGCAGCTGTCACTCCCAGCATGTGTTTCTAGCTCCAGTTACATATTCAGCAGCTTCGGTGGGATATTTATATTATAATGTTACCCTGCACATCAGGGTAAAACCCATACTGGAGATGGGCTTGACCTAAATAGAGGCATCTAAGCTTTAACTTTTATTTGCTACTGGGCACATCTGCATGTTTCCACCTGCAAAGCTCTTAAAATGGATAACCACAGCCCTCTTCCTCCCCCCACTAAAAAGGCTGTGCGATAAGAACGCATGATTGATGTTTGTGCCTTTTTTTTCCCCACCACAGCGTTTCCATTGTTGTGAGAAAGAGATACTCTGCAGGTGTAGTTATTTTAAGATGAGAGGGGGAGAAAAAAAAACATTAAAGGAGCTCTGGAAGATTAGAAAACATAGAATATGCATTTTTTTTTAAAGAAAATCGATTCCTCTGCAAAAAAAATAATGCCTTGGGTATTATATTCATCGTTACTTTTTCTTTATTTTTCATTACCTTTATTTCCACTTGGTCAAGTAAAATAGATTGGTCAATTACACATTTCGGTCTCCAGTCAATTTCAATTTCTACTTCTCGTCCATTAGCCCGGTGCTGCAGAGGGCATGTTGCAAACCTGGCAGAGAGGTTTGCTGGCTGAGTTTTCCACTGGAGCCCTTGAAAACAGCCCATTGCAATGAAATGAGAACCTGGGAACCACTGGAATGAGAGTCTGTAAATGCCTGCTTTCACAAAAGGTAAATGTGGGGCCAAACTGTAGGGGAGCTGCAAAGATGCTGAAGTATCTACTAAAAGAGGCTACCGTCTGGACTGGGATGTAATCGAAGAATATTTCGCGGGAATGATGCTTCTTTGTGAAATCAGGATTACTGATTCTCATGATGCTGCTACCCGGGGCTTTAAGATCTTAATGGTATTACTAAAAGCATAATATGATTAGCATTAAAAAGTCTATGGCCTACTGGAAATATTCCTGAGGGTAAAGAAATATCATTTAAAAAGAGAAGGGGGAAAGCAAGAGCGGTGGAACTGTTAAAAAATAACAATAATTTAAAAAAAAAAACTTTCTCCCTGCATCAGCATTTTGAGAGTAGGTGGGTGAAACATGAGAAGTGAGATCCATCTGGCACATTCAGTCATTCTAGGAGAAATCTGATGTATTTAATTTATTCATAGGCATTTCTATGGCACTCACTGCTCTCATGATGTGCTGACATGCCTAATACAGTCACTAGCTGTTAAACTTCAGCCAGGCCAGTTTAGGAGCAGAGGAATTTTGAGTGATGTGGGCAAAATGCAGCCCCTGCGAGATGAACAGGCAGCTCATTTTGCAGTCTCCTGGGTCAGATTTTGCAGGTCATGGGGCTTCATTTACATTGCTGCAGTGAGATCTGGATTGTTGAGATCTTTGTGCTTCAAGGCAAGAGGCAACCACTAGCTGCCTGAGCCTGGGAAGAAACTTCTTTCTGAGCGTGCTACTCCACCTTGGTGTTTCTTGGTCTCTTCTCTGACATGTGCGGTACTTGTCAGTCTGGGAAACAGCCTGGGAAGTGGGGCGGTGGGGGGACATAGTTCTGATGCAAGATAGCGATTGACCAAATTTATCCATGGCTTCGATGTTTCTCATTGCTCCTGGTGATTTACAGCCTACGAAAAGCTGGCTGGGATGAACATCACCAGCACAAATAGTTTGCATTGGTCAGAGGAGGCATAGCCTGACATCCAAGATAACCCATGAGGGGGTGGATTATGAACCAGGTCAGGACCTGCATACTTCCTCCATGCCTCAGAAGTGTAAGGAAGATACTCAGCAGGTATGCAGCACACTTTGAAACAGAAGACGCACGCCATAACACAGAACAAAACTGGAAGAGGGCAGCCCAAGAACCAGGTGGTTGCTGGTAGGGATGAAGGGGATGCCTTGTAGGTCTCAGCTGAGACGGGGTTAAAGTTTCATCCCTAGGAAGCCAGAGGCCTCTGCAGCTTGTTAAGGGAATGAATTGATTTGCAGGTGTCCTGATGAGAATAGTTGTGGGCTAATTGGCATCAGGAAGGGAATTACCGCAGGGTGGATACGTAAGTGTAGGGGAGAGGGGAAGGGAAAGGGAAAGACGCACAATCCTAGCATAGGGGGAGGAGTAAGCAATGTCTGAAACAAGGCTTTTCTCTTTCCACATCAGGAGGTAGGGCTGTCTGGACTCTTCTCTGTTTGGGGCTTGGAGTTACCCCACCTTCTGCTCTCCTATGAAATATGAACTTGCATTTCTACCCAGGAGAACTTTTACAACCTTTTCTCCTATGCCTGAAGAAGGGTGCTTGTACCCAAAAGCTTGCAATTAAAGAATTTTTTTTTTTGCAAAAAATCTAGTTGGTCTAATAAAAGAAATTACCTCTACCACGAGCTCTGATTCCTAGACAGGATCTTGTTCTTGCTGCTGCTCTGCAGCTCAGAGGCTAAGCTTGAGAGCAACCTTCAGATGCAAAATTCCTTGTTTGCTTCCTTCTGGTTGGTGCTGAAGATATACTAGCTTATGGGCAGCACCGGTGAAAACCAGGGCCCCTCTGTATATTATGATATAAGGGGTGATGTGGGAGTCGAATCCAAGAAAAGCAAAGGGTGGAGTGGAGGGAAATGAGCATGAGTTTAGGGGCAAGGAGAGAACAGTGCTGCTTTTCAGTGCCTGCTTCTCAGCCACCACAACTGGCAAGAAGCTAAGTGTCTAAGTCAAACTCCAGGCTGAGCAATTGCCATTCTCTGGCTGCTTTCTGCAGATGTTGTATTTCCATCTCTGTGCTCCTAGCTACCTGGGCCCCGTGCCTGCAATCATTTTCTAGTAGCATTAAGGTATGTGCGGAGTACTATAGTAACATCAACACCTTATTGCTCCACATAGCCAAGAAGACTCGATCATTTTGGGGTGACCCTTAGCCTGGTGGGTTTTTTAAAACATTTTTCCTTAGCATCAATCCACCCACTGGCAGTGTTTTAATTTGAGACTCATCTGCTGCAACTGACTCTGATCATTCAGCTGGAATGGGTAGTGATTTAATTTCTTTGCAGTGGGTGGTTTTGCCTTCCTTGCCCTCAACCAAGCATTTTATATCCTCTAAGAAGCACCTCTCTGCAATGTCAAAAGCAGCTAACCTCATTCTTTAGGCAGTTCTCTCCCATTTGCATGCACACATGCATAATCCTGCAGGGTTTCAGATTTAATTCAGTGGCTTTGGTGGTTTCTTACAGCTGTGTTTTATTACTCGGGTAACTACATTCCACCTGCCGAAGTGTAGTTTCAATGGGCTCCATTCTGCACTTCCTCTCCTTAACAGGGAGCTATAGCACAGCGTTGCTGCTGCCTTCCTCCTCAGAGGCAGTGGTGATCGTGTGCTGCATCCTCGGCACCTGGGGATTTTCTGGATGGAAGATGCTAAACAAGAGCAAAGTAGTTATAAAGTATGGGGAAGAAAGGTAGTTTCAAGTGCTAAAGGATTAAGGCTGGCAGCTGGAAGATGGGGGTGGTGGTCTGACTCTGGCACTTGTACTGTCTACTGGAGTGTAGACCAGGTGTGCACATGCTTGATGCTGTTTTCTAGCACCACTCCAGTAAGCTGCTTTGGGCTTGCCCAGCTCCTGTACCCCCCACTGCCAGTTAGCCAGGATGGGGTCTACAATTCCTGCAGTAACGTGGTGACTAACTGCATCCCCTTCCTACTGTGTGACTTCAAGCATGGCCCCTGGATCCTGGGCTGAGTGCAGCCTAGCTGGCTCAGCATGTCCCAGGCTCCTGAACCGGCCCTGGAAAAAACAACTAGGGGTAGTAAAATGATAAGATTTGTATCAAAGCATGTTAGGCTCTTTTTGATTTCTCTCCCACTTTCTGAGCCTTTAGGTTGCTGTTGTAGTAGGGTTACCCAAAGCCACCCAGGCTAGCTCTTCAGCTTTCCTGCTAAATGGAAGTTACCAGGACTTACCTGACCTGGGGAGCTGAGGCCTGAAGAAAAGCCAGTTGTATGCAGTTCGCAATGAAATACTGTATGGCGAGCTGGCAACTCTCTGCAAACTCACCGAGCACACTAACTTCCCCAGAGTTACGAACATCCAGTCCTGCTGCTAATCACGCCCACGGCTTTTGTACCCGCAATTCAAATGCAGATGCCAGTTCTGCCATTTCAGGAACGAAGCACTTGATTTAGCTGTGCATTGGGGGTACCCATTCTGCCCTAGTTAATCACAAGCTCCACATTGCAACTAGATGCAGCTAAGCACAGAAAACTGTGCCTGCAATGTGGAGGCTTCCTCCAGCAGCTCTTTATTCTCCTTTGTGGCCTCAGTTTTGTTAACAGTGCAACGGGAAGAACTGGCCTCTCCTCCTCCTTGGACAGGGTCAGGTTAGGTTCCTTTTAGCCGAGCTGGTCAGAATCAGTATCCTCACTGAAGACATGCATACCGGTTTTTGATAGCTAATTTTCAGGAAAGGGCTGCATGTGGTAGGTGAATAGATAAGGTAAGAGGAAGGGGGCGATGGGTACTTCTGGACTGGGCCTGAGCAGGCCCGGCATAAGGGTCCTAGCACTGACTTATGTGACTACAGGATTTTTAAGTTGTCCGTCAAAGACTAGGGGCTAAGTCGCGCTGAACTCCGGGGGATCCCAAGCTTTCATCTGGGTCATCTCTCTGGCTCCCCGGACGTCTGATGAGCAAAGGCAGTGGGAGCAAAATAAATTGCGCTAAAATCCAGACTAATGAAGCCCAGAGACTGAGCTTTTCCTACTGCTTTGCCCTTTTCAAATATTTATTCCCTGCTGCTGTCATTCTTCTCTTTCCAAAAAGGGCCTGTTCCTTATAACGCGTGCTTGATTTAGTAGTAAAAACGGCAAATATCTGAACTGTGGCTGGGGCTGGCTTTAATTAAAATGACAAAGAAGGGGAGCCAGGGGGATGAATTACTGGAGGAAAATGTTATATTTCCCTACAAGCTAGTTTAATTAAAAAAAAAAAAAAAGGCACTGCATCAGGCACCGAGGTTTTGCTTCCTTTGCTAGATTAGTAGGGCCGAGGCTGGCACAGTTGCTCTGAGATGAAATCATAACAGGACCACATCGCTGGGGGCAACTCACCTACATTATTATGCCCAAATCCCCTGCTCCAGAAGCAGCTGAATTGGATCTGCTTTGTGTGGGACCTGCTTCATTTCCCCCCCCCCCCCATTATTCACTTAAACAAATGTGATGTGTCGGTCATGCTCTGTCTGGGTTCCTGTTGGGGACGGGCAAATAGCACAGCATGGATAATATGTGACCTGAAGCTCGGCACTGAAATTCAACCGAACCTCAGTCAATTTAAGAAATGCTTGTCTTAAACCATCCGGTCTAGCATGTGTTTTTGCCCCACTGCTGATCTCTGCCTGGGACTGCATTATAAGGAGTGCCCTGCCAAAAGCAATTTGTATTGTTCACTAGGCTGACCAAATGCAGGCATCTCCCATGAGGTTATTCCTGTGAGATTTTCACCGAATTTGAGAACTTTCTGATGAATGGCGATTGCTGATTCAGAGACGCTGGGCCACGTTACTGATTTAAGGATAAACCTGCAGGATGCTGGGCAGCACACAAGGGTTGCAGTCCTTTTTGTGCAGGGTTGAACCCTCTGCACTGATGGATGCCTCTCTAGGCAGATAACCATGCAGGTAGATATAACCATGCAGCCACGCTTCGTCTCTTAGATTTCAGAAAATGCAGCGCTGTGAGCATCCTTTGCACAGGGCTCAAACCTGGCTGGCAGCTGCCAATATGACAGCAGTACGAATGTGAAGCGAAGATGCTGATGTCCCATAGCCCGTCTGGGACATGGGTATCAGAGGAAAAGGATAGTTGCAAAATGAAGCCTGGCCCACTCCTTCCCTAGTTTCTGAAAGCCAGAAAGGCTGCTGCTTGTTCCTAAGGATTTGAGTCAATCCCTCTTGCTCTGGGGAATAAACAAAGCTAAATGAAAATGCTGTGAATGAATTGAATTCTGCTGGGAGATTGCTCTACCTTCTCTGGGTAGTTTGTCTGCTCCCAGCCTGGCTCCCATGCTGTGGCAGTGAATAAATGGCACGGCACCAGCAGTCCTATTCAGCCAGGCTTCGAGGGCATGTGCATTGCCACTTTTCGGTTGTGGCTGAACACAAAGTTTTAATTAAAAAAAGAAAAGAACATGCAAGGCAGGATTTGTACCCATCCACCATGGACTCCAGGGAAAAATTAACTCCGTGTTGACAACACGGAGCAAATGCACCATCCCACACCCTCAGCTGTGAAGAGATTTGTCCCAATTAAATACAGGGATGGATAATACAAAATGGCAGGGAAGCACAAGGGGCCTATTTTAACAAGAGACTTAATAGCAAAACACAGTTTTTAGGGCTGTGGGGCTTGCAAAACGTGTGCTCTTGGCTGATTTACCATTAATGTAACCAAGCAGCATCCAGATCAATAAGAGAGGAGACCGGGGAATCGGTGAACTTAGGCTCAGAACAGGAATTAAATAATTATTCTTACTTGCCTTGATTTCACAAGAAGCTTATTAAAGGAAAGAGCTGGATTACCGGCTGGCTGGCACTTCCCCAGAGCCTGTCTCCAGATTGGATTTGGGGCTTGTGTTTCCTAATCCCCAGAGTGTGTGTGGTTTTTTTTTTTTTTTTAATGTAGACAGTAATGGCATCCAAAGGCAAATTTAATTTTGACAAGTAATCTGACTTCCTTTGTCCTTCGGTTGTCAGGTTTTAATCCTGTTTGCTGCCTGAAGCCGCATTTACATGGCTGTGTGTAAAGTCTCTACCACTCTGAAAGGGGGAGGAAATGAGAAGGGTCTTTGTCAGCCTCCAGCCAAGGAGCAATTCCCCTGACAAGGCTCTGAAATATCTCTGGCTTATCTTTATTAACCCCTTCATGCTCCCTCATTGGGGCTTAGCTTTGTTCAGGGGGGTTTGGAGAGCGATCTCCAGGAAGATGCATGCATCTGGGAACAGAAACAAGGGGATGGAGAGAAGAACAAGCGTTTGATCCTATTCCTACCAAAGTCCATAAGAAAACTCTCCTGTGATTTTTAAGCAGTGCAGAATCTGAACCATAACGTTTTAGTAAGCCGTTTCCAAATGGTTATGAGAAAAGGCCTTTACCTCAGCCTTTTTCATGCCGTAACCCTATGCTACCACAGCAGGACTTCCCTTCCTTGGGAGCCATAAAGAGAGGGAAGATGATCATAACTCCTCAAACAAGCTTACTAGAGATGAAGGAATGTAGATGGGTACATGTGTATATATGTAGATATATGTTCATATATAGCTGAGGATGACATCTGTCAGGCTTGGTGGGTCCTCGGGTGACTGAAGAGCCTGATTCTGGATATACACATTCTTCGGCAATGGGGCCATGTTGCTGCGCGGAGCAGTAGGATTTGCAGCCTCAGGTTGGTCTCCTTCGCCTTCGTGTGTGTGTGTGTGTGTGTGTGTGTGTGTGTGTGTGTGTGTGTACACACACACACACACACACACACACACACACACACACACACACACTTACACTTCAGTGAAAGGTTTTTCCATTAGAAAATGGTATTTTGTGCAAATTGATCTTTTCCATGGGACCATGACAAGTGCAATGAGATTTCATTTAGAATTCAGATCCAACCAAAGCCTTCTGTTAATAGTGACGTTGGCTTTGACTTGACTTAAAATGGGCAAGCTTTGATTTCTTTTGAAATAGTTTTGTTTTGGTATTTATTTTTTGAGAAAGTAAAAAAAGTTGATGAACACAGGAAATTTGGGCTGCTTGGTTTCTTTCTGCTGGAAACGATTCAAAATGCGGATGGGATGGGACTTCTGGTTCCCAACCAACTCTGGGTTCATGCCCAACCAGTTGAGATAAGAAAAAATATCTCTACACTGTGACACTGTCATCTTATTACACTGTTTTATCAACAATGAATTCCCCAGCAGAGGATGGATATTTGTCAGTAATGATGTTGTAGCATGGGATTGAATGCTAAATCAAAAATAAATACAAATCTGAAAATAAATAATGGGGAAAGAGAGGAAAGGAATGAACCCTAAGGCTAATTCATCTCATAACAGAAGGTAAAATTTCCCCTTTTAAATAAAATCAGGAGAACTTTTACAATCTTTTCTCCAATGAAGGGTGTTTGTGCCTGAAAGCTTGCAAATAAAGAATATTTTTTGCAAAAATCTTGTTGGTCTAATAAAAGATCTCATCTCTACTGTGAGTCCTAGCTGCCTTTTCCTCTAGACCAATACAGCTACCACCTGGATAGCCTTTTAAATAAGGCTTTCCAAATCCAGATCCTAAGTGGCAGTGGCCACATTTGAATCAGTTGACCCAAAAATTGACTGTTACCTGACCATGACTAATCCTCCTGTTGCCGTTATACTTATTTGTTACCAGCTCAGGGTTGACCTGCTCCCTTTAAATAACATTAGTAAGTGGAGTCTTTTCCTCTGGGGAAATCTCTGGTTACAGATGTGGGACTATTTTCTCAAACGGCCATGAGATACAGCATAGCCCTGTCACTCTGCACCAACTCCAGCTGATGGCTCATTATTCTGGCACATAAATATCTGACTCCTACTGAAGCAATCTGCACAGCTTGAAGCATTCACAGCATCTCCTTATTAAATAAAAATGTACAACATCTGTCTTTCTCGATGTTGGCTTTTTTTTTTTTAAATCGCATTGGCAAAATAAGGGAGTCTGTCACACTCGGAAGAGAAAAACAGCAGTCACCTGGGCCTTCCCGAGATGAAAATGGATTGATTTTACTTAGCGAAATGTCATATGATCAGAGGGAAAGCAAAGTAAAATAAATAGGGGCTTTGCTGGAGGTATGCCTGTGGTACAGTCAATTATGTTAATGTGATTTGCATCCCAGGGTGCTAACTTGCTGTAGAAACCAGAACAATTGGCTCTTGGTAGCCGACACATGCATAAGTAGTACTAACTAGCCTGGGAGCTAACCATTGGAGCAAACTAGCTCCAGCGTCCCCGCTGCACCCCCTCCTAAAAGCTTAATTTCCTTGGGGGAACAAGTGAGTTTTCCAGGGGTATGTCACGGTGCATGGAAGATGACCTGTGGATTTAGCATCCAAGGGATGTACAAGCTTCGGGCCACTTCACAGTGGGACTGCGGGCATACTGCAGCCCTTTGAGATGGGCCAAAACTGGGAATGGCACTCCGGAAGAGCAATTGCCATTGTCATTCAAAGAACCTGCCCCTGGAGCAGAGCACTGCCTTTCCGCTGCTTGGAAATGCGCACATAACTAAAGCAAGTGGGAGCTGAAGCTTGGATCAGTGCTGCTGAATTTGAAGGGTTGCAAAGTTGCCTCGGGGCATCCATGTTCTGATCCCCAGGAGTGAGCATCTGATAGCAAAGCCAGAGCCACCTTGGGGTGTGGATGCATCCTGTTTCTACCCTTCCCCATGGGTGTCTGGGGATGCATGTTAGTGCTGGGATGCTTTAGAAGGGTTTTTTTGGTGGTTGTTTTTTTTTCATTCAGTTGTGCCATTTGCAGGAGGATTCGCCTGTCTGTTGTGGGCAATTATGGGAAGGGCAAAGGAGGATCCGCATGTGAGCAATGTACTTTGCTGTGTCCTCACCGCAGCGGGCACGTTCGTTCTAGCTCAGGTTTAAGTGGAGCAGAGATGCTAGTAGCGGTGGCTTTAGAGTTGTTGGGGTCCTGGGCAAGAAAGTCATTTGAGACCCCTTAGAGACTTAATTTTGACGATCTATAAGCAATTCGGGCATTCTCGATTTTCAATTTCACTGTGCCCTACCCATGAAACTGCAGGGAAAAGTATCTTAATAAAATATTGATGATACAAATATTCAGTGTAATGATTTTTTATTGCAACTGGAGTGGAGAATATGACAAAGTGTTGGGGCCCTCTAAAGTGTGGGGCCCTGGGCAGTCACCCATTTTGCCCCGCGCACCCCAAGGCCACTACTGATACTAGCACGCCCCAGGCTAAGGCAGCGTGAGTATAAATCCTCCCAAGCTCTGGTGTGCATAGCAGGGGTCTGGGCTAAAACCTGGGTAGCATCCTGGGTTGCTTGTGCAGTGAACACATGCTCAAATGTTGTACCCGGAGCCAGCAGTGGTTACATCAAAGGTGAATCCCATTTCCAGCAGCCCAGTCTTTCTGGGTATCAGAAAGCATAGCAGAGTGCCAACGCCAAGACAAGCAGAGATCCCCAATGAATCCATCCAGTGGTATGCATGTGGCATGCTGCATCTTCTGCAACTGCAAGGATACTTGGGGCATCTCCATATTGGAGCCTCTGTCATCCCTAAGAAAGACTTTAAAAAGAGCCAATCCCCTTCAGCATGCTGCTGTAGTCCTGCTTGCTCTTGCCCTTTCCAGAAGACCAGTCTTATTCCTGAATACCCAAGCATAAATTTTCTCCTTCCCAACCTCATTGTATTTCTTTTGCAGGCCACTTCTTATACTGGAGACCCTCTGACTGACGAATTCTTCCTGATAGCCAGGGGACAGCTGCCCCTCCTTGATTTTGGCCTTGCGGTGTTTCTTCCTCCTTGTCTGATGTGGTGAAAGCTCCCTACTTGGTTACCATCTGCTTTACCTCTGGCCAAATGCCAGTCCTCCTATCACTTGGTTTCCACATTATTCAGCAGGCAGACCACTGTTTGAGAACCGGTGTTCTCAGGGGTTTTGGAGACATGGGTGTAGTCAAAGGTTATGGCTCATAACTTTTGGCACCATGGCATATGGAAATCTTCTGACCCTGCCCCACCTTTGGGGGCTGCAGACAGAGGAGGCTCAAGGGGAAGAAGGTGGGAGCGCTGTTTGCAATTTGTGTGTTAAGCCAGGGCTGTCCAGCTGATGGCAAGCACGTGTTGCAGTGGATGCAGGGCACAGTGATGCCCATGCACCATGACCCCCCCCCCGGATCCAAGATGCATGCTGGTGTGGCATGTGCCTCCGGAGCCAGGAAGTCTACACCAGAGAGGATCTTTACATTCCTGTACCCTTAGGATGAAGCATATGTATAAGCGCTTGGTTGGAGGTTCAGATGAACCTGATTTTATCCAAACAGCTTTTCACATGCCTCCTGTTAATAAACTATCAAGCTCTACTATCGCAGCGGGCAGACTGAGTTCCCTGAGGGTGGCATGGCACAGTAGGAACTTTTAGGAACTTTATAACTCATCTTAAAAGGCCAACTGGTGCATGCACTCTTAAACATTTCGATCGTTGGCTTTTGTCTCTGCAGGAAAAAAAAAGAACAGATCGGCCCAAGCACCCTCCTCCTCTTTTACTTGGCTGGTTACTTGGGCATGAAATATCGTCGCTCTTTACCCTGTGGATGACTGATTCCAGATACATAATATGACCTGATGCAACCCAGTGAAAATAAATATAGCTCTCCCATAGCTGATGCACATGACCTAACAATTAGAAGAGGGAGGACTGGTTCTGTAAATGACACAGATTTTCATCGCAATACTTGCCAAATTGGCTGCGGAAACTGCTCTCCCTTTCTGCAAGTTAATCTTAAAAGCTAACTCCCCGAGAGGGTGTAAGTACACGTAGACAAAGGGACTCTTTTCAACTATGTAACATACAGCTAGCACAGTTCAGTTTTGGTGGAAGGGTTTAGGATGGTTAATATTGACACCTGAGTTTATGCCTCATTAGATGCTACAGCCTTCAGATACAGCTTCTCCAGAATTGGGGAAGTTTGGCATTGGATCATGAGACGTAGGTCTTGTCTGCCAAGTTTGGACCTGGATGAAATCCACCTCTGAACTTTTGAGTTCAGAAATTTGTTCTGGCTCTCTCTCTGTTTAGCTTGTACTGTGATACTTTTAGTGGGCTATATCCACAGTGTTGAGAGAACCTCATAAATGTGAGATCATGCATTAACGATACAACTGATGATGTGTGACCGCTCTTTCCAGTAATGAGTATAATGGCAAAAAATCAATTCCCATTGTTTTTGTTGATAGCTAGCACTTTAAACCTGGAATATTTAATGCTAATTCTAGCTCATTGCAGACCTGTTTTGTCTGAAAATTATTCAGTTTGAGGATTTATCTTTTTTTTTTTAACTTGCCTATTTAAAAACTATGAATCCACCCAAAAAGCTCTTTCCTTCCTAATCATAATGCAATGCAAACGATGCCCAAGAAAACTGTAATGAACTCAGTGAGGATTACTTAGTAAAATAATAATAATAGCAACTTGCTTATACGATTACCACTCTGTCTTGGGAAAGGGAGTGTTGTTAGAAAAGCATTTAAGCCCTCCTGAGGTTTCAACACATCTGCAGCAAATGATATGCTGCTGCCAAAGAAATAACAAGCAGAACTGCAATCCTAGCAGAAGAAGCACACTGCAAATCAGGCCACTGTGCAAAAAAAAAAGAATGGGAAAAATAAACCCGTTCCACGTGATAGGCACTTCCAGAAACAAAACACGCAGCTGCATAAAACTCGCAGACCTCGCCACTCTCTGCAAAGCTACGTACATGTGTCTTGCTGGTACTATCTGGGGGCCGTGGCGGAGAAGAGCATAAGGGACCTTTTGTCAGTGCTGAGATCAGAGGGGTGGAAGTGTATGTCTTTTAGAAGAGGGATTTTATCCCAGCTTCCCAGGTGTGCATGAATTTATCTGCAGTCCACAGCTTTGTTATACGATACAGAGATCCTCACCTCTGGGAGGCGGCAGGTATGGATGGAGAGAGCAGCTGCCCCAGAAATAGGATCCTAGCCATGTAGTGGAGGCTGTTCTTCTGAATGCGTGGGGGGGGTTTTCCTCTCTCCTTCTTTCATATCATCATGAATAAAATAACAGTGTACTATTAATATTGATATTACAGTACGACTCAGAGACCCTTTTCAACATTGGATACTTGCTGCTGTGAAAAAATAAGGATGATTGACAAACAAAAGAAGCATTGCTGTTCATTTGGGTGTCCGCTGTAGAGTCTCATCGCCGCAGGGAATAGGCAAACTACCTTTAACTGATATATATCTTTTTTTTAAATGACTTGTGAAGATCCCTTCATATTATAGGTTTTGATGCTAACAACTTTCTGGGATTTCTTCAGAGAAGGTTCCCGGTGCCTTATGGAGTAATGGCTCGACTGGTGCCTTTTTTGTGTTGCACAGAGGCAAGCTACAGAGCTGGAACAGATCAAGGCATGAAATCCAGTACTCGCCCTTTTTCTGACTGCCTGCGGTTTCCATGGGGCATCAGTGCAGCGGTGATGCTGACTTGCACACTTCAAAAGAAGGCAGGGGGTGGAGGGGTGGGTTTCTATTGAACCTGGCCCTTCTTCCAAGCATGAGCCTGGGAGTGTTTGAAAGCATACCGAGTTAAAGTGATCGCGTGAGATGAGAATATTGCACGTTGCAAATACAGCTGGCCACAAGCATTTGATTTTGCAAGCCCTCTGTCAGGGATCCTCAGACCAATGTGAACAAGGGATTGTCACATTGCCCCACATGGCATAGCTTGTGCCCCGTCCCCGGGGCACTTCTTTTAGCAGGGGAGAGGGGGAGGGCAGGTGGCCATTATCCATATTGGCCATCCTTAAGCCTCTTACCAAGGGTGGGCTTTAAGTTGTGCCTGTGGCCTCTTTTAGGAAGGCTGCTTTGAATCGGCAGAACATGGACATGCCCCATTAGTGCCCCTTCTGCTCCTGCTGCTTTGTGGGCTGTGGCAATGAGCGGCGTGTCTCGGTCTCTGCTATAACCCCGCGCTGCAAGCACGTTCAGTCTGTTCTCTACCACTGAATGCACCAGGCCCTTGGATTGTAAAGGTGATTCCTCCCCCACCCCGTTGGTGTTTTATTGCTCCATTTTGTCTGTTATTGAGTTGGGAGTTTGAAAAACGGTGATGATGCTTTAAATGGCACCATCGCTGCTAATGTGCAGAGCGACGGCAAACAGCTGCTTGTCAAATGCCCATAAAGGTTTATTTCAATGGTTTATATAACCTTCCCCCGTTCCTGCAAATGAGCCCGTGTTAACCTCTTCTGTGCTGCAGGACGTCCCCTACAAAGCTGCTGTTCAGTGAGCCCCTCGCTGCATCCGCTTCTTGTGGCTTGCGATACACAAGTGCAGTTGGCAAAGACGGTCATTTGTGGTAGCTAGAGGATGGCAGCCAGATTAAAAGAGAGGATTAAAAGAGGATCTCTCATTTCATGGGCAATGGCTGGGATGTTCTGGGGCATCCCATTTTGGCAGCTGAGTTCATCTAGCAGCAAGGTCAGAAATAGAGACGGAGAAGCATTTGGGTAACAGAAACTCTGCTCAAAGAAGCCTTGGAGAAACCCCACTGAAATGATGATCGAGATGGCTGAACACGTGCAATAACCAAGCAAAATGGCCCTGGTCTTCTGTCTGCTAGACACTCCCAGAAAGATGCTATTCCTTACCTCTCACAACCTGTGCCACTGTAGTTAGTGTTCAATAAGAAACAGCCTCTAAAAAGTAAGAGAGACAGAGTCAATGGAAATATAACCCTTTCTCTCAGCAACGAATAGTGCCCGACCCCTTTATGCCAGATGAAATATCAGCCTTTAAATGACATAGGGGCCAGCAGACACTTCTGTAGGTGATCCAGACCCATGCGCTCTCATTAATTTGGCTTCAAGGATTAATTTACAGGCTTCTACGACCAGACCTGCCCTAGCTGAATCCGTCACGAGCATTTAAAACACAGTTTACAGCACTGTCTCTTTCTGATGGAATTGGCTTGATGAGTTTGTTAGGGGCTATCTGATTTGGCTGGTTAGTCATGTGGGTGTTTTGTCTGCTTGGGAATGAAGAGGTTACTGAAGAGTAGGTACCAAAAAAATACATTTTACAAATAGCCTCCTAATCTGTCTCCTGAAGTGAATCCCTTAATCTAAACCTGACATCTGTGAGAGCATGATCTCCCACCAGCATCCATTTTTTTCTTGTTCGTCTTGTCTGGGTAGACCATAGTTGTCGTGGGAGGGCATGGACAAAGAAGGAGATGCCATCTAAGAAGCAGTCCCACGGAGAGCATCTGAACATCAGGATGAAGATCTTGATCTGCAAAAGTGGAATTAAACAACCTTTAAAGTTTAAGATGGAGCTTGGTATGGTTCTTTATAGGATTACACAGTGTAGCAGTGGATGGGCCTTGATGAGCTAGGTGGTCCCTCCCTGCCCAATGTACCCAACGAGGAGCCGATACGGAGAGTACGTGGGAGTTGTGCTCGGTGGACCATCACTGCAACCTAGATCTTCTGGGGACTTCTGCCCTCAGTCCTGCCACCAGTTTTTCAATGGGCAGTTGAATAACAAGAGAGAGGAGAGATGTTTTGTGGATGACCTTTGGAGGTGCGGGAACAGCCCCACGCTCATCTGAAAGGAAAGACCTTGAGCCACTGCTGAGTGCTGAGATGCAGCTTTTTGGAGGCCGGGGAGGAGCCTCTGTTGCTGAATGGCATCCACAGTAAACCCCAGAGGAGGGTTTAATTGCCACATTGTATTTTGCATCTCTTCCCATTCACTTCAGTAGGTCTGGCTGTGGCCTGCTTGCTTGCTTACTTATCTCAGAGCAAGCTCAATTAGAGATAATAAGTGGGAATATCCGAAATAGGATGTCCAATTCCTGTGAGTAATTCATAGCACACACCTGGTAGACAGTTGTTAGTGGCCATCCAGTCACCACAAAGAGAGTGCAAAAGGCTGGATGCTTCAATGGAAATGAAGATTAAAACGATGTCAACTTTCTCCTGTACGGACGGCCAGTCAGAACAGAAACGACTGCACATTTGCCCCGTCGATTATTGCCGTCCCCTGGCTGGGGGGAAATTTGGCTCTGGGAAACCAAACCAAAACAAAAGCGTTCAGCTGCAAACATTGATTTCACCAGCTCTTCCGGTAGGATTTAAAGAAAGAGCTTTGAACAGCACTCCTTTGGCATTGTGCTGCAAATGAGCTCAAAACGTGGCAGTGAAAACTGAACACTGACTACTTAAGGCCAACTTCATTATGTTTTAAACAGTCCTGTAGCCTTGGTCCTCGTTCCGACTGGACTGGCTTGGCTCATCCACGCACAGACCCACATGGATGCTGTCTGGCCAAACCACTCCTGTTGGCCCTCAAAGGTCTTATGTCCTGTGCGTGAACGTGATTAGACAGGGGGCTAATTCACTTCCTAAATGCACCTCTCTTTTCTTGTTGCAAAGGTGACAGGACTTCAGAATGAATGATGCAGCCAAGTCTTCATCTGATGAAGGATGGTAGTGGAGCCAGTGCAATGAGTAAGCATGCAGGACTCCATAGGTCACTCCCTGCCTTGGCTGTAGTCATAGATTCATAGATGCTAGGGTCGGAAGGGACCTCAACAGATCATCGAGTCCGACCCCCTGCATAAGCAGGAAAGAGTGCTGGGCCTACATTACCCCAGCTAGATACACATCCAACCTTC
>NW_017728925.1:14849664-14855340 GCF_001723895.1 Crocodylus porosus
ATCTCTGCCCCTCCCGGCCCTGCTGGGGATCCCCCGCAGGCCGGGAGGTAGGGGGACATCAGCTCCCCCATGGGCTCGGTCTGGGTGGAGGCCTCAGACCAGCCCCGGTTAGCCTTGTCCCCCTGGGCAGAGGCCCTAGCAGCACTCCTCGTAGGGTAAGACACCCTCAGTAGTCTTACTGAGAGACCTTGGCCAAAGCACTTACGTGTTCATCTTGAAGTGATGTACATGCATGCTTTCACTATTCCATCAAATATCACTTAACTGGAATGAGGCTCACCTGAATCCAGAGCCAAGGCCATTGCTGAAATATGGTGGTAATAAATGATACAACTACAGAGGCCCTGTATTGGCATATTTGTCATAGTAGGGTGTTAGGAATAAAAAATGGACCTACTTCTGATTTCATTTATAGCGGTGACAATGAGGAGAAACTCTGCTAAGGCCAGCTGTTCCCAGGGCCTGTATAACTGATCGGCACAGTCCATGACTGGGGAGATTATAAGAGTAATTATGAGCAATGCAAGAATTGGTTAATCTCTCCAAAATTGGTGCATACTAGTCTCTGTGCCTTCTGGTGCACCTAACCTTGTTCATGCTATCTCATGATGCTCCTCTAGCCCTTTGGCTCTGCATGTTGTAATTGTTTTTATTAAATATTTTGTTCTGTCATGGCCTAGGCCCCTGTCAAGACTATCGGGCCTCCATTTTGCTAGACATTAACAGAATAAATAGCTGCTTTTATCATTGAAGTAGGTAGGTGCAAAAGTGTTGTTGCTGAATATCAGCAGCTAAGCTTGATTTTTTTGGAAGGTGACACACTGGCTCTGCAATCCAGCGTATATCCTGGGAGCAGCAATAGGTGTGCATGGCCCTTTTGAAATTGGTGGGGCTTTGGGTGGGAATGGGGGGTGCTCCAAGAGCCTCATTACAGCACTGTGATTGCTATCTTTGGATGCAGAGCTGCATTCAAGTGGTGCTCTTTGAACAATTCAGCACACATTGGAAGCAAAGCATCCCGTAGCTGGAGCCAATGCCATTTTGCCCCAAGGCACAAGGCAGTGAGTGGCAGATGTTGGAACTGGTGCATCCATTTGGCACCTACAGTACCCACTATTATCATTTGCTTTGGCACACACTGGAGGATTTGGGGAGAAGAAGGGGAGAGAGAGCGAGAAGTAACACAAAGGATGAAGGTGGTTTCCGTAGCATTCATCCCAGAAGGAAAATGGGGGTAGTTTTTCATCTTCCCACATTCTGGGAACTTGAAGGGGGGTTTGCCAAGTGCCACCTTATGTACACGGGGGGCCTGCTGAGCCTTTGCTGGCCAGTGCTTTCAATGCACAGAAACTTTCATCTTTTCTTTCCTCTCTCCCCCATTGCCTCTTTCAAGAGCTCAAAGCCTTTCAGATCTGTTTGTAGTGAGGAGTTTTAAAACACTGCTCTGATGTGTTTGCATATTAAAAGTGCCTGCTTGCTCCTTTTTTTTCAATTTGGAGCCTGTGTATTCCCTCTGCTGTTCTTCAACGCCGAATCCAGTGCTAGAGCTGACCCAGGCACCTAGCAGCCGTCGTGCCTATCCGCGTTCTGCTCATCCCAGGTGTCCTCTCGCCAATACCAAAACATGTCTGCAAGGATGAAAGGTTTCCTGAGAGCTGTAAGTGCAGAATCCCATTTCCCTTGCTTGCTCTCTCACAAAGAGCTGCCCAGTAGATGCTTTGCTAAAGGGTCCTTGCATACCTATTTCTTGCAAGCGACTTTTATTGCTGGGGGAAATGTGTTGCACTGCTGGCTCTGGTCTGGTGAAGAGTCTTCTACCCAGCCGCAGAACAGATCCGGGACAGGGAGCCGCGATGAAAGTCAGGTGGAAGCAACAGACACGAGCTGATGCATCGCTTGGGAAAAGGTGTGGCTCAGTAGTGTGGAAGAAAGAGCAGCAACCTACCGTCGGCTGAGCTTTCTTTCCGACTGCGGTAATCTGGCCCTGTCCCAGATCTCTGTATCTATTTCACATTCCCCTTTTGAGATCCCCAGAAGGGCAGGTGGGAAAATAGCATTTCTTTCTCATGGGAAATTTGCAATCTCTCTGTGTATGTGTGCGTGTGTAGATATAGATATAGATAGATCCGTGCACATTTTCTCTGTGATTTTTCTTGAGATGGAAAAACAGATTTCCCCCTCCCCACCCCCCGTTCTTAAAACACAGGCTAAAAAGTCACTTTTAATAGATACGTTTAGTTAGCACAAACTGAGATTTTACCAAAAAAACGGAAACAAATGGAGGCTTATAGATTCATAGACGTTAGGGCTGGGAGAGACCTTGAAGATCATCAAGTCCACCCCCTGCCCCAGGAGCAAGAAGTCAGCTGGGGTCAACGGATCCCAGCAAGATGAGCATCCAAGTGTTTCTTGAATGAGTCCAGAGTTGGTGCCTGCACCACTTCTGGAGGGAGTCTATTCCAGGTCTTGGGCGCTTGGACCATAAAGACATTTTTTTCTTATGTCCAGCCTAAAACAGTCTTGGAGAAGCCTATAAGCAAGCTGTGGGTTCCCCCCCGAGGTGGAGTTACCTTACATTCATCGGTATTGAACGTCATCGGGTTTGTAGCCACCCACTTACTGAGTTTATCCACGTCAGCCCGGAGCACTAGTCTGTCCTCAGGTGTGGACGCTATGCCCCAAAGTTTAGTGTCATCGGCGAACTTAGCCAGAGCGCTTCTGACACCAATGCCCACATGGTTGGCAAAGATGTTGAAGAGGACTGGTCCAAGGACAGAGCCTCGGGGGGCGCCACTCGTCACGGAGCGCCATAATGACTTGCTGCCATCGGCCACTGCTCTCTGGGTCTGACCTCGGAGCCGATTTCCCAGCCGTCAGACTGCCATGTAGCCGAGGCCACAGTTGGCCAATTTTTCTACGAGGAAGTCTCGAGACACCAGATTAAAGACTTTTTTAAAGTCCAGCTATATGATGTCAATCCCTTCTCTCTTGTCCAGGTGATATGTCACCTGGTCATAGAAGGTAACCTGTTGCCTGGACAAATAAATTGTGTAGAATGAAATTTGTTGGGTTTTTTGTTGTTTTGTTTTTTACAAACGGACAATTTTGAGCAAGACTGAAGCATGTCAACAGTACCTCACCCAGATCCAATATCTGAAAACCTTTCATCAGATCTTAGTAAAGTAGCTAGCTGCAGCGGTTTCTGTGATGAAACTCCAGTTCTCACCATCCAAGGATTTCAAAGCACTTTTTTGCTAAGGTTTTCAACATCTCTATGGAATGAGTATATTATCATCATTCCCATTTTTACAGGCAGTTAAACTGAGACAACAAATAGCACAGTGATTTTTCACAGTGCATCATGATACAGCCAAGAGTCCTTGCTTCCCGTGTGCCTCCAGAATACTATCTACCACTCTGGCCAATATTTTGTTCCCAAATTGGACTCATTTTATTTCTACTCCTGGAGTACATTAGCATGAGATCAAGCTTTGGCTAATAATTGAAGTTTCCATTTCTTTCACTCCATTTATTTACTTTAAGTAAGCTCAAAAAATGCTAAATATTTAGTAGGAGGTTGCAATTCCCCCTTGATCCCTAGGCTGATCTCTGCTATACTATTTAATAATCCTATTTTATGTATGCCATACCCCACATACAAAGGTCAGGTGTCAGTAGCCATAAATATTCAGTGTACACCAATTGGGCCTTTTAAACTTCCTTTTAAATATTTATGACTGTGCTTCTGTGGTTGCAGGAGAATTTTGTCATTTTTTTTAAAAAAAGACCCCAATCCTGGGCATCTGAAAGCTCAGCATGAACTATTTTCATATATTATGCATCAGTAAGTGCTGTTTGTGGCTATCCTTGATGGAGTCGATATTGTAGCAAGACAGAGCTCACGAACTGTGAGCATTGAGAAGACTTGGGTGTCTGTAGCACAATGCATGAGCGAGTGAGTCTAGCACTGGAGATTGAGCCAGGAGATTTCCTCCATGCAATGGCCTAGCGAATGGATGATAGTTCAAGTTTCATGCTAGCCCCTTGGCATTGTCTGCTGGCATCTCCAACAAGTCCAGCGGCATCGTCAGTGAAGGCTCCTGGGCTGACATCCTCATGCAGCGCAGCTCCTAGGCTGAACAGGGAAGTTACAGAGAGAGTGCCTTATGCTTATGTAGTTTTGTGTTGAGTCCTGTCCTCCACAGACTCAACACAAAGCTGAGATTAAATAGATTAATCTCTATTCTCTTTAGATTAAACCTAAAGACATGACAGTCTTGTGACAAAGGAAATAAACCCATGTCTTAGTTCTGGTAAAGTTGAAGCCAAAACTCTCCTTAACTGAGGTTGAACGTACCTCTCACTCCCTAGCTGCTTCTAGAGGTCGTTGAAGTTCATGGAAAGACTTGCAGTGATGCCAGTGGGCTTCAGAGGAGGGCCTTGAATAACTAACGTGATAGTACTGCAAGCTGATGTTGTTCGATTCGATGCTGGATACATATGGTGCTGTGTGGGCATGGCAGGGACATTACCACCCCAACTATATTCCTTTATCTTAACTGGGAGGATCCTAAGGAAATGCCTGCAGAGGCAGAGGGCTCTAGAGACTGTGCTCTTCTATGCTCAGTTGGCTGGCTGAACAGCAGGCTAACAAAGATGAGAGGACTATAGATGCCCATTTCCTAGCCAAAAGAAGGAGACCACCTACCCTCTTCTCACAGGGCCATCGCAGGCCGTGAAATAGCCATGCGAAGGTATTGCATGTCCACTGGTTGGTGGAGAAGAATTTGATTGAGGACTCTTGGGTTCTCCTCCTAGCTCTGCCATGGGGTAGTGTTAGGCAGGTCACTAAAGCAGGTATGAAATATTTCTCTTGCTGTAATGGCATTTTTTGCCTGCAGCATATTGTTCAGTGGGTAGGTGTATCTGTGCAGGTAATGTTAGGTATCAAGTGGGATTTCTGGCAAACAAAGAAGACAAGGTTGAAACTCAAGCTGTGCAAGATGCTTGTTTATTTTATCTCTGTCCTTTAATATGCACCATTATTTTTTTAAGGCAGAAAGAAATTATGCATGTTTTGGGACTCAACAAGGAGTTGAAAGGCACAATAACGCCTTCATGAACTCAACACAAAGCACAAAACTAGGCTCGTCGGGGGAAGGGGAAGACGAGGGCGGAGGAAGCCTTGGACCGCTAAACCAAGCAGCACCCACAAGTACAGCCCAGCCTAGACCGACGAGCGGACGTATACCCAGGCAAGCAACAGGGGCCCGGGCAATGCTGAGATTAGGGGGCCAGTGCACACATCCACAGGAGGCCTCAAATCCCTCTACACCAACGCTCGTAGTATGGAGAACAAGCAGGAGGAACTTCCCCTCCTGCTGGCTGACACCAGCCCGGGCACAGTGGGGCTCACTGAGACGTGGCGGGACCCAACGCACGACTGGGCGGTGAGTACCGAGGGCTATCGGCTGTACAGGAGGGACAGGACAGGGAGGAGAGGCGGGGGGTAGCGCTCTACATCAAGGAGGAATACACATCCTCCCCAGGTGGCACAGGGTCAGAGGGGGCGCACACGGGCATGCTCTGGGTTAGGATCCAAGGCCATCGAGGGGAAAGAGACTTGATGGTGGGGTCGACTACAGACCCCCCGACCACGGGGAAGAGCTCAACCAG
>NW_017728925.1:14855351-14869969 GCF_001723895.1 Crocodylus porosus
GCCGCTTCAGATAAAAAGTGATGAAGTACAAAGTACATCATATAACTGTAAAAACACATTGTCTGGCATTTACCATATGAGATACTGAGGTCACCGCCAGTTGCTGCTTTTCTTAAAAAAGAATCGCAACAAACCTGAAGTGTTATTTCTATAAAGGGGTTCGAAAAGTGAGAGTGAAAGCCTAGGATCCAGCCCATGGGAAGGTAGTTAATAACAAATATCATCCCTTGGTGATCTTTGGGGCTACACCAACTTAATACACTTGCCATTGTTGCTTTAAATAGGAACCTGATTGATGCCAGTTGAGCACAGGGACAATGAGGTGAGTTAGCAGAGAGGTCAGGGAAACTGCAATCACTTGTATACTCTAAACAGCTTCTAATTAACACTGAAATGGGCTGCTGTCTCCGCCCAGAATAGTATAAAGTAAGGCTGATTGATATCTCTTTCAAGATGCTTTAGGAGAATGGCTTTATTATCCCCATCTCTGCCATCTGTAAAATCACTCATGGCTCATGGAGAAAGCACATTCTGCTTTCCAGCCTTTTTCATTTTCTGCCTCTCAAAAGTCTTCTTAACTCCAGGTGCAACTTCCCTTTTCCTGTCTGCTGTTATCTCTTCCAGCATGGATCCTGCCTGTTCTAAAATCCAACTAAAGAACGGGTATTTTATTGCAATTAACTAAAGGATTGCAATACAGAATCCAATAGCAATA
This sequence comes from Crocodylus porosus, assembly GCF_001723895.1. NCBI lineage: Eukaryota > Metazoa > Chordata > Crocodylia > Crocodylidae > Crocodylus > Crocodylus porosus. The sequence goes on from NW_017728925.1 coordinate 14,856,067, forward strand.
AATATCTCCGAAAGGAACAGCAGCAGCAGCAAAGACTGGATTAAAATATATTTATAAAGAAAATAAAGCTAATCAGAGTTTAAAAATATTGCCATTACCCTAAACCAAATGATACTATAATACGCCTGGTATATTGCCTCTTCGATAGGAAAGTAGCATCTGCTACGTAAAATGAAATGTGTGTGCTACCATATGTAGGCAGCATAATGTAGACCCAAATTAAATAAAAACATTTCAGGGTATATGGTCCAATATGCAATCTGGGCCCTGGGAAAAGATGCGTGTGAAAGTCCTTAGCAGTTGGATAAAATGCTGAACTCGTAATAGCACAACCACACTCTTCTTTCCTTTTCTTTTTTTTCTTTTCTTTTCCTTTCTTTTCAGTAATGTGAGCTGCTATCTGTGCTTAGTTCTGGAAACAGCCTTAGCGCTGGAAATTAAAGCATGCTTCATTTTAATTTGCTATCTTTTTAGTTCTCACTCTTCCCTGTTGTCCCCCCAGCCCTGCATTTAATCTTTTGCAAATGGCATTTTGCAATAAGCCTGAGACCCCAGTTGAATGAATTCACCTGTTAAGGGAATATTACTTTTCACGTATCCAACAGCAACTACAGAAATCCAACAGAAGCGCTTCAAAAGAACAGAGGGCAAAGAAGTAAACCTATTAAGAGACTCGATTGCCAACATACCTAAAAACACATTGAAATAGAGGCGCCATCTGCAATGACCTTGCTATCTCTTAGCCCAACATCTTAACCTCTGAAGCCTATACCCTTTCAGGAAGCAGACTTATTAAGGGAGCAACAATTTTGGAGAGAAGGGTGTTATTTCTTTAACAGATCTGACTCTTTAAAGCTGCGCTAGGGAAGCTTTTCTGCCTGTGTCCATCTCATTGAGCTTGTAACATTAGCAATTATCCTTCCTGACCTCCATTTGTTTGACTGAGGTGGGCAGGAAAAAAATCTGTGCATCTCCGCAGGTGGTAAAAAGCTTAGAAATCAGCAGGGGGTTCTTCCCAGGAAGGAGTTGATTATTGTGATGCATTGATCCTTGGGAGAGTTCAAGGCTGCTGCGAAGCTTGCAAACATGTTCTTTAAAAAGAAATGCTAATGGGTATTTTGTTTTCTTTTTAATAGAATGCATCAGGTGGAAAGGAAGGAGAAACCACTTTAAAATAGCAATGAAGAGCAGCAATGTGTGGCTTGATGGTTCAGGTAATTATGCCTTCCTAGACTGGAATTGCCTACTGGGTGGTTTTTCCCCTTTTTGTTGAAATCGCCATCGTTTAAAAAACGAAGAGGCCAGCACCAAGATGCATTCTGCTATTTGAAAGCAATGACACCGAATCCCCAGCTCTGAGGCTTGGACTTGAATAAAAACACAACAGCACTCGCTCACAAAGGGAAAGGCAGCATCTGATAATGGTACACGCTGTGCATTCGTCTGTAAACTCTGGATACACCTGTAAAACCAGTAGGAAGTTGCTTAGCCGGAAAGGCCGTCTGCAAGAAACGTGCATGGCAACCCGGAAAAAGGGAAGGAGTTTTGTAAGAAATCGGTATCTCCCTCCCCACAAATGTAACGGCTGTGGTTATGCTGCACAGAGGGGTCCCTTGGGATTTTATGCAGCAACAGAGCAAGGACTCGGAGCCGTTTCCAACCTGTGGGCCTCTCCTTCTGTGCTTGGTGGGATTGGGAGGGTGACACATTTGCTGTTCTCATCCCGTTTTGAAGGCAGCTCTACAAATCCATCGCCCAGGTCATTCCAAGTTTTGTCAAAAGAAAGAAACAATGGGATATTGCAAGTCATCAAACCAACAAAAAAAAGTGATTTTAAAAATAACCTTGCCTGGATTGTTGTCTCTACATCTATCACTGACATTATACCTACTGAAGATACTCGTAGAGGGTCCAGTTAAAGGATGCCAGGTGCACTGTCTCCATTGTTCATGATACGAAGGCATTGAGCAGAAGAAAGAAAACAGTTTTAACCCCACGTTATAGACAGGGAAGTGGGGCACGGAGATATTAAGATGACTCTCCCAAAGCCAGCCAAGAAGTGAGAGCCAGGGATCCATCAGGAGTCCTCAAGCAGTGTCTTTGCCACCAGGTTTTCTCTCTCCTTCCCAGCGAAGAACAGCAGTGTCAGCCAACTCAAGAAATTATTACTGACCGCTGGAGAGTGTTCATAGTGAGCAGGTGCCTCTCCCCCATAGCACCTTATTTTTCCATAAGAAGTCTCCTGTCCAAGTACTGACCAGAAATCTAGCACCAAGGTACCACTGCGCTTTTCTCAAGGTCTTCCCAATGGACGATTTGTAGGCAACCTCCGTTCTTCACCGAACCCCAAATGCTAAGTCATGGATCACACCAAGGTTTGTTTTCCCAGATAATCTCCATCACACAGAGGCCCTTTGGTTGCCATTAGATCCATCTTGTCCAGGTCCTCTTTCTGATCTGGCCCTTCCCGTCTTCATTCCTTTACGTACTCCAACATTTCTTCTCCCCAACATCAAAGCTTAGTGTTACTGTGTCTCTAACTCTTCCCAAGGTTTTGACCTGCTCTCTGCTTCCCTAAAGCTTTATTGCAGGGATGAAGTCTGGCATCACCTGCTCCTCAGCCCACCTCTGAACAGGAAAGTGAAATAGTGCCGAGAAAAAGATATGCTTCCTAAAAATATGAGCAAGCCACCTTTCCGGAAGGGAGTGTGCATCCTCCTTGTTTCTGTCTTTGTCTTTTAGATGCATTTTGCACCCAGACAAAGCCAATCAGCAGGTGAAAACAGAGAAAATAGCCCTATCCCATCCACAACGGAGAGACTTCAGGTCATGTATACCAGTGCAGCTTAACTGAATTCACTGGCTTTTTGCCAGTTTGCATCCCTTTGGGTTTGGATCATAAGTGTTTTATCAACTGCATATCCATCTTTCCCAATGTCCCTGTAGACACTAATCTCTGCAGCTTTCTCCTTACGGATGAAACAAAATTTGGCCTTGGAACCTGGCTTCCTTTGCTTTTCTGCCCTCTCATTATCATAGACCAAATGCATCCAGAGGGGAGATGGCCTTAGGCCAAGTCCCAGGAGATCGGTACATGCATCCGCCCTCCCTTACCACCCGAATTAGTTGGCTCATCAGAGAGCTTGAGGCATGTGCCAAGAAGGCTAAAGGAATGATTCATGACCCTTTCGCAAAGGGGCAGCGTGATTGAGTGGTCCCAGCAGTGGGATGCGCATGAAGAGTCCTGGGTTCTCTTCCCTTCTTGGCCAAAGATCTGCTAAATGACCCTGAGGAAGTCCTACTTCCTCCCTTTTCCCTGTGTATCCCCCATCACTCTTTGTCTGACCTTCTTGTTAGGTTGTCACCAGGGACTGCATCTTGGTACTTTGTGCAATATGACCCCAAATCTTTTTTAGCGCCTCCAACTGCTGTCCTGATAAATAATAGTAATGATTATTACTTCTTCCTTCTGATTGACCCAAGCAACAATCCAATACAAATGTCGCCTTTCTCTTTCATGTCACCAGCATGACCTGGATCCTTTATACCGATGCGATCCTTTACAGCTGCTGATCCATGGGAGGGAAGAGGTGTGCACGGAGGCTCCAGGAGAAAAAAGCCACCTCTCTGATCCCATATCTAGAAGTGGAAGCAGTGGGATGAGAGGAAAGCATGAAGAGACAGTTCTGCCCCTTGCACTTTGGGACCAGCATCTGGCTGCCCTCCATCTCACCGGGTTTTCTGAGTTGGTTCCCCTTGCTCCTATGGATAAATAGATCCCTTCAAAGCTGCCCTAAAGTGCTACAGCGGAGTAGGCACACTTTAGGCATCCATGGTAGATATGTGTTGCTCTGTTGCACTGCTCTCTACCAATCGGCTCTTTCTAGCTTGCTCCTAGGCATGGCAGTGACTAATCAAATAGCTTGTCCTCCAACTTCCATCTATTCTGCTCCCATACCACAGCTAGATATTCCCCTTGCGTTTGTCTGCTACGTGATGCTGCTGACTGGAGTGCTGAATGGGTGCTCTGGAGGCTGAGAATCTGTTCCCAGCTCTACCCTGACTCTAAATAAGTTTATTTGTTCTTCTACCACCCATTGCCTCAGTTTCCCCGTCTGTACAATGGGGATAACAAGACGGACTTCTTGGTAACACACCTGTAGAGCTACTGATGAAACTGCTAGCTAAAAGGTAGGTGTTTCCATTACAGATAAATTCATACTTTAGCTCCCATCTCCAGTTCCTAAACACCCCCACCCCTCACCTGGCCCTTTTTTCATGCAGGTAATTATCCACTTCCCCCATACTGATGTGAAAACAAAGGGCTAGTCTCACTGTTGGGGTTAGCCTTGTTTTCTTCAATGACATTACCCCAGAGAAAAGTAGTCCGAACTCTTGGTAGACCTATTTGATGATAACAGGCGTGGGCTAGACTACTATTTGACTTTGGCTGCCACTGTTGGGCGGCGATGGAGACTGAGTCATCAACTGATTGCTTGGGACAAAAAAGGAAAAAAGGAAGTGTCAGTGTAGTCAAAGGGTCAAAATGAGTGAGCCTTCGGGGGACACCGAGCAGAGCACCCCAGCCAGCGCCCACCAGCTCTCAAAAGCAGCCAAAGAGCCGGCGGCTGCTGCCCAGTGGTATCTGCTCAGATGTGGAAATGGACTAAACCCAGGAAAAAGGCCCCACAGTCCCCGGGGACCCTCCCAGCCAGAGCCTCCTGTGACAGCCAGCTTGGCGAGGAGGAGGTTGACCATGAGGCCCCGGGCCTTGATGGGGTCACGGATGAGGAGTGCAAAAAGAAACCTGTGCAGGGAAGTGCAGCCAGAAGCTCAGCAGGAGGCTCTGGAGGAGGACGTGCAGGGGCTGCAACCTGGTGCACTCCAGGACCAGGTATGTCAGGGTCTCCCTCTGCCCACAAAATGGGCATGTGTCGGGAGCCGTCTTAAAGTATGCCATGTACACCAGTGGTCCCCAGCGGTGCGTGGGATCAGGATGAAATGCAGACTCTGTCCATGGGGTCCATCATCCTCAACCTCGCCGAGGGTGTCCCGCCACTTGGTATCCGGGCAGGACACGAGGGCAGCATGATGAAGTGTGCGGTGGACGAGCGTGTAGAGCTGGCACTGGTGGGCCGTAGAGAAGTGGACCAGATGCACGTCCTCCCAGCCGGCTCAGATGGTGGAGCAGGGAGAGCTGGCCAGAGCACAGGCCCCACCAGCAGCTCCACCAGGCTGGGGGGGAAGGGGGTGGGCAGGGACCACCCTCTTACAGGACTCCCTCTAAATGGCCAAGGGCATCGGCAGGCAAGATGGCTTTCACCTCCTGGACGATCCGCAAGCAGGATGCTCACTCCGTGGCCAGACCCATGTGTTCGGCCAGTGCAGTGGGGCCTACCCACTCCCGCTCGGAGGTCTCCGATCTGGGTGAACCCCACCCACTCTTTGGGTAGATGTGATATCTATTATTAGACCAACTAAATAGTTGGAAAAATGGTTGTTTGCAAGGTTTTGGGGACAAACACCCTTCTTCAGGCATTCTTCAGACTGTCCTTGTGCCTGAAGAAAGGTGTTTTGTGCCTGAAAGCTTGCAAAGAAAAATTTTTCCAACTATTTAGTTGGTCTAATAAAAGATATCACATCTACCCAAAGAACCTGGTCTGCCTTAACCTAAAGGCTTCCATACATTAAAAGAGCCCTGGGTTGCTCCTCCTGTTACCAGGTAGCTCTTGCAGCTATCCAGGCAGGCACCAACGTGGCTGAACCCTCCTTGAGTCTACAGATCGTAGCATGTCCAACCAAGTTGATTTTTCTTCATTGGCCTTTTTCTCAAACTCCCTAATGAAGCAGTTCTGCTGTTCCTCACCTTCAACATGTTGCCTTGATGTCCACAAGAGCTGTCCTTGTTTTCCACAGATCTGATTTGAGAGGCAGGAACAACCGGAAAAGAAATGTTGGCTTGACCAAATATTCTGCAGGACCCACGTGCAACTTCTGTCCAAATAGGAACAGCGTTGAGACATGTCAGCTGCATTAGTTGACATGTTGTTAATCTTCTCTTTCACCTTAAGCAGCCACAGATCGATGTGCAGATCAGGGTCAAGTGCTGGGGGTTTTTGAAGAGGAGACTGTGGTAACTTCTGATGCCGTGTGGCCAAATGCAATGAAATTAGTTGGTTTCTCTATTTTAAGGGACTGCTGAAACAAATACGGAGTATATAAATAATGCACGCGTCAGCCAGTTGGACGGTACCCCAGCTCGTCAGGCTAACATGGCTAATGTTATATATGTCTAGTGTCTCTGTCCCGCTGCCTCTGACAGCTCAGCCTGTAGCCACGCACTCATTAACAGCTGGGTTGACTTAAGGGGAAAGTGGGGGATCTTTGGCACAAGGCCTGAACCCATACTCCTGAAGCCATAAAGAGGTGTCTTAGCTGCTCTGCCATCACACCCTTTAAATTAATGCACATAGCCACATAATTGCTTTTCAGGGGGAAAAATACAGTCAGCAAATGCAAGTAACCCTTGGGCAGTGCTAACATATGCACTGGCAACGTATGTGGGCTTTACTGCTCCATGCCAAATGGCTTTACTATTCATGAAAAAAGATGTTGGTGCTGTTACCGTAGCAACTGCCGCATCCCATTATGGTGATACTTTGCCTGAGGTGAACAAAGCCCTTTCTTAAAGGAGCACACGCTCATTTATTGATTTCTGCTTGGGTATTTCTCACCACCACCCCCTTTGAAAATGTGCTACTTACACTGCTGTGGGATGTATACATTTTGATAAAGAAAAAGGAGGAAATGGGATCGTTTATATTTTATTCCTTGGATTGCTATAAAACCTGGGAGCGCTAATCGTAGATCATGTCCTCTTTGTGCTAGGTGCCGTGCAAGGAGAGCGTTTCTACACGTGCATTCATCTGCCGTTGCTACTGCACATTAAGTCTAGTCCCAGTGATAACAGGTACTAATTAAATGCACAGGAACTGGTGCAGTCGTGCTGATGCACGGTCTTTTCGTGATTCTAATGCGCAGCAGAATTAGTCTCCTATGCATTTAGCATCTCATGGAGACGTGCCCAGAGAAAGCACAAAACATGATCCCAGCCCCAAAGAACTTATAATAAAACGCAAGGAATCTAGGCAGATACTATGGGATGATAATATTGATCAGTGTTAGAAACACTTCTAGAAATGCAATGCTAGCAGAATCGCCACTTTTTGACGCATTTTGTGTCAATACTGTTTAAAAAAAAATGCAGTTCTCGGAGGATTTTGGCAAAGACCATAAAACAGCTCACTTTGACTTAAAACTTGGTCCAGGCTCACAACAGGGCCACAGGAAAGTTCAATCCCATGACTTGCCAAAGCGAACCAAGAGCCTAGGCATCTTCTCTTGCGATCACTGGCTACGTGCAAACAAAACACTATGTTTCAGGGTGCTGCTGAGGAGGTGATGCTTTAGAAATGCAGTGCCACCTAATCCTGCGGCAGACAAGATGCTTCCCAGTATCTCGGCTACAATTGCACGTCCACGAGAAGTTTGAACCAAGAGCTGATTGCAAACTTGACAGCTGTAAATGCCTGAATCGGCATCCTGTATTCAAGCACCACCTCTTCTCCCTATTTCTGATCTACCATCTTCAATGGTCCATCACACAGAAAGAAAAGGAGGTCACATGGCACTGAAAAAAATGTCCGTGTGCCATGACATTCAGCCCCCCAAAGACGAGAACATGCTCCCGTGTTGTTTTTCCCAGTTAAATCTGTACACACGGGGATATTATATACAAGTCTCCTCCAGGACTGATTCTCTAAGCACTGCAAGCTGATAAAATATCGCTCCATGTAGAGTGACTGCTCTTGTAGGAATGGCCTTTTTGAAGCAAATTCTCCCGTCACACAGTGTGAGGGTCCCCTGACAGCTCAGCTCTTGCCAGCCACCTTTCTCCTCTCTCTTGACACTTTTTCAGACAGAAGATCAATAATTTGGGTCAGTTTGGAAAGTCACTTGGACACTGGACAACCCTTAGGGAACAGCCTGAGAAATGTCAGCATAAACAGTAAACCCCATGAGGGGGGTGCTGGGTATCTGGAGTTGCTTATTAGACAAGACTTGTGAGCTGGGGATGAGATGAGAAATATTTATAGACTAGTATTCCTAAGTGAATCCTTTAATTAGCCTCCTTGGCTTTTTTGTTCATTATTGTCTATGTGGCATCGGCGGCAGTACTTTTACAGTGTAGCCTGAATTCATTTCGAACCCAAGTCAAAATACTTTTCAGCATAGAAAATGGTCCCTGCAGCCATGTGAGCAAGGCAAAAAAAAATTTCTAGAAGCGAGGGGGGACACTGGGTGATTTGAGAGAGTATGATAAATTTTCTCTCTAAATTGCTCACTCAAATCCAGCTACTGTGAGTGCAAATCCCTGCTCTTCGGTGGAGGTTTAGCAGCCTGCATGAGTCCGTAGGCTTATTTCATCTGCTTTGTATTGCTTCATTGTGATTGTTCATGGGAGTCGCTGGGTTTTCTTCCTACTTCCTTGACCGTACAATTAGGCAGCTTCTAGGAACATGGGAATAGATGTGACCTCCTGGGTAAATGAGTCCAGCTCTTGTACACAGCCATGTCACCTATTCCTTTTCATAGATGGATCAAGCTCCGTTGTGTTCCCATCTATCTTTGTCCCATTACTGTCCCTTCTCCAAAACAGTGTTTTCCTCTCTCTGGTGAATGCACATAATGGCAGCACTCAGCCTTTGTTCAGTTAGTCTGCACAAGCCAACTTCTTCTGGACTTCTCTCATAGGATGGGCTCTCCTTTTCCTGATCATCCTAATCGCTCTTCCCTGCTCCTGTCCCAGACCAAATTAATTTGCCATGAATGTGGATGAGCAGAATTGCATGCAATGCTCCATATGAGTGTGCATTAGTTTCTTATTTAATGGTATTGGCATTTCCCCATGTCTGCTGGAGGCAGGATGACTACTTTGCTAGGATTGCATTTGCCTTTTTCTATAGCTGCATCGCCTTGGTGGCTCATAGGTAGCCTGTGATTGACTCGTTGGCCTGGGTTTTTTCCCTTCCAACAGATGAGCTCCCAATTTCCAGCAGAATCCCTCAAGTTTTGTCCCTAACTGCACAACCTTGCACTTTGTGGCATTACATTTCATCCCATTTCTTTTAATCTGGTCCGCAAGGTCATCCAGTTGTCCTCCATGGTACTCTGGTCTGCTTCCCAGCTGCATCTTCCCTGCAGCTTTCCCTAGCACACTCCTGCTACTTATTTCTGCCAAGGTCAGTAATAAAAATATGAAATAAGATTGGTCCCAAGACCAATCCAGGGGTCTCTTATCTCTAGCCGGATACAAGCCAGCCTGTCCAAGCCAGGATATGCTAGTTAACATTAGCCGCTTGGCTGAGTCAAGAGCCTCTTGTGGAGGCAGAACAGGCAGCACAAGGAGACTGCAAAACCAGTTTGAGGAGGGACACTGTTGGACTGCTTGCAGAGGAGAAAATGGAGGGGGTTGTCTAAAATTTGAGTAGTGAAGGGGAAAGGGAATTAGGCCAACGTGAATTAACAGCAGCCATCTGGCCAAGAGGAGGGGCACCAACACCAGTGGGTATGATTAGACTTGGCCTTGCGAGAGGAGCAATTTTGTTTCACATATGCTGCAGCCCGCATTCAACACGCCGGGGGAACTGGGTGGGCCAGGCGTCAGTCACGGGAGACGGTTTTCAGCTCCAAATGTGATGTTGAATCTAGTCCAGCGTGGTCCTTCACTTGCAGGGGGGTGGGAAAAAACGCTGCCAGAATGAAAGGAGCCCAGAGGGTTGTTCTTGCTTCTGCCGTGGAGCTTCCAAGTCGCCGCTGAAAACCGGATCCTGTCTTGTAGCTGCTTAGTGACTCCTGCAAAGTGAACTTGATGCCTGTGTTCCTGGCAGACAGGTGAAAGCAGCACCATCCCTGGCCCTCAGGTGTGATCAGAGAGGCTGAGAAATCAGTGAAACAGGAGCTACCTCCTGTCCATCGTGGTGCTCAGCCAGGAAGAGGCAGTTGACGCTGCTGGAAGGTCAATAGAGGACCTTGGTCCTGATCTAGGACCTTCCAGGAGCACCAAATTTAGCAAAAGCAACCCAAACTCTTCCTCTGCCGAGCCTCCCCTTGCTGTGGGTCCCTTAACGTGTCCAGAATAGGAGAGCGGCTTCATTTCCAAGGAAAGATGAAGGTTTTCCAGACCTGGGCTCATCTGTGTAAGTCTTTTCTGACCCCTTTCTCATTTGCCAATATTGTTTTCAAAGCTGGGAACACCGCCTTGAAGGATCTGGGAGACCTGGGTTGTGTTCCCAGGTCAGCTCCTGATCCGCATTGTGGCACAGGAAATGGAAGTTCCTCTCTCTAGGCCACTTTTCCTTTCCATGTTGTGTCCAACATAAACGCTTTCCTTGTCAGATCGTTGTGGTACATAGTAAAAAGAAATATGTGAATGTACAGGGCCTGGCACCGTGAGACCTAGAGGTCAGCTGGGACCTCTAGGGGCCACTTTTACACAAATTAGTAGTTAAAAAAAATATTAAAAAGTTTATTGCCCTGATTCTTTTCACATTTTCCTGGGGATAGATCAGCGCCAACATCAGGGATGTCAATGACATTAGATAGGCACAAAAGCAATGGAGGATAGAAAGGCATAGGCGTTGTATGCGCACACCAACTGATTTTTAAAATGTACTTTTTTTTTCAGTTTTTAGCAAAGGCGTATATATATGTCAGAGTGTAACGTTTCTTTTCCACGTCTATTTGGAGATGCCAAAATTGGGTCCACACAGCATGGTTCCCAGACACTTGCAGTGCAAGGTGAAGCCGGTGGTTTCGTGTTCTGTCGTTTCATCCCGTGTTGACGCGTGGTGTGGCAGGCTGACTTTATTGCTTGTCTCTGATGTTTTCTCTCCAATTTCCTTAGAGTTGTGTGGGCTCCAGCTGTGAAGTGAGAATGTGACTTGCAGCCCATAACCCTTAAGTATTGACGGTAGCAGTTCCTGAATAGCATCAGGTATGTTCTGGCTTTTTATGGAAGGGTTAATAGGAATAGTCTCAGGCTGTTTGCTGTGGAAAGTGTGTTAGCTGGTGTACGCTGCAATATAATACAATCATTTTAGACAGGCTAGTCCACCTCCCTTCTGGGACGGGGCTGTCTGCTAATCTGGCCCCGATTCCCAGCTGCTCTAAATTGGCACTGTTCATTCATTGCAGAAGGAGAGGACATTAGCTGTGGTGCTAGCCTATGACTGGGTTCAAGTCCTCTGCTACAGACTCCCTCTATGACCTTGACCAAATCACTTAGGCTCAGGTCCTTGAACCCTTGACTCCCATCATAATCAACTGAATTTTCTCTATAGTCAATCTGTGTCCAGTGTTATTGGTAAAATCAATCTTTTTGACAGCTGTTAGGAGAATAGATAGAAGAGGTTGCAAACACCTGGATACTGTGTTAATAGCCAGTACCTTAGCTATATCTATTCTTGGTTTTTATTTTTCAAGCTACCATTAAGTGCCTCAAGCAAAGGGCCTCCCACGGGTGTCCTTAGACGACCACCCCCTGCCAAATGAAACCTGCTGGCAAGGTGCAATTTCCTGCTTTCATATTTCCTCTTCCACCTTTGTGCTTTCACCATCCACATGCCCTGATGCATCAATTGGGTCACATCCCTGACATTCTCTTTCTCACAGTCCCTCCCTCACCTCAAGCATTTTCACTTCCCTTCTCTGAATATTGTCTGATTTCTCAGTATCTTTCTAGGGAAGGATTGTCCAGAACCAAACACAGCATCCTCATTGAAGTTCCCACAGAATGAGAACACAAGAGGCTATCAGTCTTTGGGTGCATCTACCCATGCACATTACTTTGGGGTTCACTAATTAGCTCCACAGTAAAGCATCACCATCTACACATGTGCCAGTATTAGAGCACAGTAAACTAATTAACTCTGCTGTAAGTTAGTACTATTCCTAACAGTAATATCTCAGGCGGAGTAGTTAACTCTGCTAAAATGCATGTGTAAATAGTGACACGGGCTGGCTGGGGCATGAGGGTGATAAATTGAAGGGGCTGCTTGCCACTTAGCCCTGCACTATAGTACCCTCATGCCCCAATGAGACCCAGGTCAGCCTAGGGTGATCCTGCCTGCTGCCTAACCACACTGCTTCCACAGTTTGGCACCCTTGTGCCCCAGCCAGCCCCTCTACCACCCAGCATCACCATCCAGAGTCCAGGGTTGACTCCCCAAGGCTGTTGCCAGCCCATGGCTGCTCTGCCCCAGCTCAAAGTGCTGCTGTCTTGGGCACACGTTTAAATGCTGCATTTGGGAGCAGTGTACTCCAGCGCAAAATACACCAGAGTTTATCACATCACACTCATTGCACGTGTAGATGCGTCCTTTGTGATGCTTTGCCCTTGAACACACAGGCCCAAAATGTCGCTGGCCATGTTTCCTGCCCTCGTGCATTGAAATCCATCGCCCAATTTGCTTTCAGCCATCACTGCTAAATTATACTCTATGTTGCCATGTCCTGATTTTCCACCCTTCCACTGAACATGGGGAGGAGGGGGTCATGCATGGGATCCACAGTCTATAGAGTCGGGGATCTTGTCTCTGAAAACAGCCACACCAGAAGTTTCTGAATAAAGTAGAAAGTCTTTGCAATGAACCACCAAGGAATAAAATCCAGGAAAGGAAGTTTCTTACTAAGGAAGCTGGTAGATGATTTTTTTTTTTTTTAATGTCAAAAGTTAGGATAGCAACTAAGTTGTGTATCAACTTTCCCACCTGGAAAATGGCAGTGATAATCCTAATCTAACTCCTTAAGGCATGTTTTGACATCCTCTGCAATGCTGGCAACCTGCGTGTGTGTGTGTGTGTGTGTGTGTGTGTGTGTGTGTGTGTGTGATAACACAGAAATCTTTCTCCCTCCCTCCATGGCTATATGGGGGGGGGGGTTCTACCTTGCTTTGCAGAAATAGGAAGCTATTTACCATTTTTAGCTTGACCTATATACACTGCACCTACATTTTTCTTATATCCTGTGGGTGGGGTTTGGGCATTTCTGTCCCAGATTGGATCTCTCCCTCCATCCCCCACTTAAAAAGCCTCCCTCTTAATGAAATGTAGGAGAGGGAGGAGTAAAGATGATGTAATATACCCATTTTACTGAGTTTCTAAGTTTAAATGAGCTTGGCTCCACCCAGGAGCTGCAATTCCTTGGGTCCTCGAAGATGGGAAGAAAGGGCAGGGGGGTATAAAACCACCCACAGGCTGAACACCCCCCTGCACGCACACACACTTTGCCATCAAAATGCAGCATCCGGTTTCTCCTGGCATCCCTTTCTCTCTCTAGGATCACCTCTCGGTGGTGTGCACTGTCGGTCTGGTCCTGCAAAACCCATGCTGCAGCTGGTCCAGGGCTTGCCTGGGAAATTCAGGCAGAGACGCATCCCCGTACGGTCCTCCGCAATCAGTGCTGTCTGCTCGGAAGGCCCCTCCAGCATCAGAACTGACCCCTCCTCCTCCTCCTCCTCCTCCTCCTCTTTCATCTGGCTGCATTTTTGATCCTGATGCTATTTCCCCCCCTGCTCCCTTCCCTGTGCTTAGTTAAATTTCCCCCGCCTTTGTTGATGTCACATCCTGTTTCAAACATCCATCCCCTGCTAGTAGCCACTGCCTTCCAATTCCTTTTTTTTTTTTTTTTTTAATCCCTGTCCTCCCTCCATCAGCCCCCCTTTTCAAGGCAAACTTTTGGCAATAGCAGAGATAATCATTTCGTGCTCCGTTGAATTTCTCCTCGCAAATGTCTTTTGATCAGGGGAGCCATTAAAAAAAAAAATTTAAAAAAAAAATTTAAA
>NW_017728925.1:14870354-14873731 GCF_001723895.1 Crocodylus porosus
ACCCCCACCCTCCTTCTGGTAGCACGCAATAGAGGTCATTCATCAAATCCCTCTCCTGTAGCTCGGGCAAGGGATGTGGGGGAGTGCAGGGCATGGGGGAAGTGGGGGTGGATGGATAAGGTGTGTGGAGTGGGCAGATTGGACTGAAAAGGGGGGTAGGGGGGAGGCAGCTTTCATAGTCTTAGATCTGCTGTGGATTTTGATTTCAACCAGAGTCTGTGGGGGTGTTGGGTATAACTCTACCCCCACCCCCTAGGCACACTCACTTCAATTAAAAGTTGAAATTCAGGTAGAGGAGAAGCTGGGGAGAGTGTGATATGCCTGCCTTTTGTTTCACCAGGAGAGAGAGGTGCAGGGATTCAGTAATTATCACCTGGCACAGCATTTCAGCAGGCAGGGCTGCTGAGATCCCTCCTGCCTTGGTTGTTGGCTCCTTTGAAAAGTATATCATTAAAGATGAGGCTGCTAATACAGGGTCAGTCGAATTCCCAGCTTGTGAATGGGCAGTCAATGGGAATGTGTGCGCTGTCCATCACTTTGCAGTGTGCAGTAGGAGAAAGTAGCCTGAAAAGGTGGGGGGAAAGTCTATTATTGGTAAGTTAGGATCTGTCTCTGTTTCTGTCTGCCTATATATGTTGTGTTTTCCTCTATATGTAGTGTGTGATTCCCCACTGTAATCGCTTCTGCTGGATTCCTCCCTTCTCTTTGCATAGATGCATTTGCTGGTGTGGGGGGCAGCTGCACTGATTTAACATGACATTTAAATGTCCCTTTATGTGTCCATCTGTGACATGCTTGAGGCTGATCGTCCACACACACATACACACTCTTTCCCTTTTTTTCTGGTTGCCTTTCTGTACTTTCCAAGCCCAGCAATTGTTGAGTTGGTGGGGGGGAAGGGGAGGCAAAAGGCTTTTTTTGTGTTTGTGTGGTCAGAGTGGAAATAAAAGTCCATTCGACTTCTTTTAAGAAACAAGGGTGTCTTTATTTTCTGCTTTTTCACAGAAAGGAACAAAAGTGATCACAGAAGGATGTGGGATTTAATTGTACTGTTGCCTGGAAGGAGGGGGGGGAAGCTATAAATAGGAATGGAGATGGAGTCTTTTCAGTGTGGCACCAATTAGCAGCTGGGCTCTTATCCTGGATGCTTTATGTATATATGCTTTTTTATCTGGCTAACAATAAGCTCTTCTGTCCCTGCCCTGGATACTGAGAGGTAGTGGATAAAGCCTCCTTTAACCTACCAAGTGTTTCTGAGTGTCTCTGCTACGAGGAAGAAACATCCAAAGGAACATCTGTGCTCAACACCTTGTTCCAAAAAAAGAGAAAAAGAGAGAAAAGAAAGTATGTGGAGGTTATTGGGAGAGGGGGAAAAAAACCCAAACCCCAAGTTGCTTGCAAATTGGAAGGGGTGGGAAGACAGGAAACCTAGAAGCGACTGACCAATATAAAGGCATTGTGTGTGTGCGAATACACGCCAGGGACCGTGCGCATGCGCTAGGCTGGACAAAGCAGAGGGAAATCGATGGGAATTGCTTTAAACAGGCGGTGGATCCTTAAGAAGCAGCCGCCTGCCTTCTCCTGACACAACACATGCCAGCGAGCTGGGGCTTGAATGCTACTCGCGCATCTCCTTGCTCCCCCTTCCTCGGCCTCCTCTCAAATGGACAAGAGAGCATGTGGATCTGGGGGGGGTTTCAATGGGGAAAATCTCCATAACTTTGGATCCAGCAAGCACCTTCTCTGAGCTGCTTCCAGACCCCCGTTCCTTTTGCAGCACCCATCGTCTCTGCATCCGGTATTTTCTTCCAAGGATGCCCAGAGTTTGGGCAGCTGGTTCATCGGATGCTGCCCCCCACCTCCATGCTATGTTTAAAACTTTGGTCCTGACTTACGTGGGGGAAATGAAATCCGTGCACTCCAGCCAGCAGTTTTAGGCCATGTTCAGGCCTAGCTGATTTCAGTGGAGTGACCTGGAGCAGGGTTTGGCCCACTGGCTTTAAATAAAACCTGGCTTCTAGAAAGGCTGAGTGTCGGGTGAGCCTTCCCTTGGCTTCCCTTGTTGACCTCAGGCACCCGGAGTGTACAGGAGTGGGTTCACCGAGCTCTCGATCCCCTGGAGAGCCCTGTGCCTCTGCAGATCTCTTCCAGAGTTTTAGCATCTCCTTTCTTTAGCACAGCTGCCAGATGCAATCCCCGAGCATGCCTTTCATCTCAGGCACCGCCCAGTTCAGCGCCTTCCACGTTTAATTCAGCAACAAATTAACATCTCCATCACATGCCCAGGAATCTCTCTCCCAGCTCCCCCGCCTCTTCCAGAGATCCCAGCTGGGCCATGGTTAAGGGGAGATCTATTTCTGAGTCAGCGGCTGTCGGCGGTAATGCAGAAGGAGTCGGGGACCCTTCCCTCAAGTGACCTGTCGTCATTCAGGTCAGCGGGAAGAAAATGTGTCCCTGTAGGAGCGTGGGGGGAGAGTTGACAAGGGAGAACGAGCACGGTCCCTTGCAGAGAATCACTTTAGTGCTGTGGATGCAGAGCAGGGAGAATTTCCTGGCAAGAGACAGTTGTTTCCAAAGTAAACCGCTGACAATATCTCAATGCCCTAAACTGGAGTTAGAGCCTTGACTGATCCCAGTCACAAGTGGCTTCAGCCCAGGCCTGGTTCGCTGTGCTCCTGCCTGCTTCATATCCTGAACTGCACAGGACTTTGCAAGCTGATGCTATGGGTTCAGCCCGGATGCTCCTAGTCACATTTGGAGCCAAGGGCTATTAAAGTGTGACGGGAATTTGAGCTTAGTATAAACAGCAGGGATCAGGAATACAGGGACATAAAACTGGCCATTACTGAAACTTCAGTTTGCCCTTTGATCCCTCTTTTTAAAATTGGATTTGAATTTTATTACACTGGGGTTGGTTTTTGTTTTTTTTTTCATTTTAGGACTAATTCCCTATAGAACTGTTCTGAATGCTCAGAGGTGTATGTTGGCTGCCTAGGTTCTTACAGTTGACTTTGCATCTTGCTTTGAATGTTTCCAGGTCAGTGATCCAAAGAGGAAATGCTGAATATTTCATTTGAATGTTGAATGGATGAGTTTTGTAGAACCAAACCCAGTGCTTCTGGGATTTAAGCAGGTAGCTGTTCCCTGGTGTTTATTAGCACCGGGCAGCAAAAGCCTGTCTATAGTCACGCAAGTTTGGGGAAACACCTGCTGAGGGTTTGCTGTCTTTGGCTGCTCCTCTGGAAGGTGAGATGGATAGATGGGCAGATCCTCAGGTAACCTCAGTAGAGCACTGTCAGTTTATGCTATTTTCAGATCTTCCCCCCAAGGGTTACACACACACACACACACACACACACACACACACACACACACAC
>NW_017728925.1:14873831-14885797 GCF_001723895.1 Crocodylus porosus
GCACACGGACATGTGCACACAGAGCCTGATTTTGCTCTCATGCCTGTATCAATCAGGAGTCATTTCATCTAAGTCAGCTGAGCGTAAAATAGTGTAAAAGAGAAAGGTGATCGTGCAAGTTCATCACTCTCTCTTTCCCTAGCCTCTGTCCCGTGTCCTGATTTGGCATGCTTGAGTCACTTATGAAAATGCACACTGACATCCTTGTGAATTTGCCTGAAAACCCTACAGAAGTTTTAAGGGTGCCAATCTAGGCAGACTGCACTGTGTAATAATTTATTTAACCAGTAGTAAATCACGTCACAGGAAAAATGGAGATTTCCTGGGACTGAGAAGTTATTAAATATTTAGGGCTCCCCAGTGAGGTCAAAGGGAGCTTTGCTAAAAGCATGTTTCTTAGGGCACATCATCAGCATCTGATGAAAGTGAGCTGGAGTTCAAGAAAGCTTGTACACTCTCCATATATCTATCTATCTAGATAGATAGATAGATAGATATCTCTATATATAATACCTATATCTATATCTATGTAGATATCTCTATATATAATACCTATATCTATGTATACATAGATAGATAGATATACACACACAACCCTTAGTTACTGTATAAAGGTGCCTTCTGACTGACTTCAGAGTAATGCGGTGAACTCTCTTAGGGCACAGCTGTGGTGGGCACTGGCAAAAAAGCCACTTCCAACTAACCTGTAAAATCCCATCCCGGTGAATGCAAAGGGTCATATCCATCCGGGTGTTTGTATCCCTGCCCAGTGCCCGAAGCTGGGAGTTTGCTGGTTCACTGATAAAGCAGCAATATCATTGAAGTCAGTGGTGATACAGTGCTGGGGAGAATCAGAGGCACGGTTTTGTGACTGCACCAACTTCACTGGTGGCAGAGAGACATGTGCCTCTCAGCTTCCCAAGGCAGGCAGGAAGAGGGATGGTTACTCCTCTCACTCCTCCATAAATACTCCCTGTGCAATTGTGTTCTCACTCAACCCCTGAATTAGCTTGCGCCAGCCTAGCGGTAGCGAGCTAGGGGACTGTCAAATGTTCAGCGTCATGGCTGGGTTTTTCCCTCCCCTGTTGTGCAGCCACATTGAAATGGGGAGGATTAAGCTGCAAACCTGCAGCCTGTAACAGGAGGCAGCTGCCTCATCTCATAAACCAATTTGTGTCTCATTTCACTAACTTCAACTTTCACCAATAAAAGAGAAAGGTAATTTTCAGCCTTGGGTCATATTTATTACTCAAGTTATCAGGCCTTGTAATCAGTATTAGCATCACTGTGTAAAGTAATACAAAACTAATTACTATCTAACTGAATTAGATAGATGAGGACTGTAAGCTGCGTTGACAGTAGAAGAAGCCAATTCTCAGTTATGAATGATAAGCTGAGGCTTCTGCTTGCTAGTACGAAGCCGTGAACCATAGGGCCATAATAATGCTGATGACAGGCACTAATGTGATTCTGGATATGCCAGGAAAAGGAAGAACAGAAAATAGAAAATAGACTTTCTTAGATTCATTATTTAATCATTATTAGGCTGGGCCTTTTGTTGGATGAGCATTGGATGTGAAACAGTGCGAAAGAGAAAGCAGTGCCTTGTGCTTTCAGCTGAGGGTCTCAGAGACATTTGGAAGCACGGATGAATTAAAGATCGTCAGGCACAAAAGAGGAAGGTGCCAATATGCCTAGTGTTTGCATGTGGGTAAACTGAGGTATGATGAGTCCGAGGCAAACCTGGGAAGAGCATCCAGGAAGATAGATGTAGTTAGACACCTTAGTCTGAAGTCCAGTTAGAAGGCAGAGTAGATTTGCCCCTTATAGACTCACTAAAGTGTGTGTGTGTCTGACTCCTAGAGCAGTGGGCCTGGAAGGGACCTCTAGTGGTGATTTTAGTCCAAACCCCTGCCTGAGGCAGGATCATTCCTGGGTAAACCATCCTGTACAATCCGTAATCCAGACTCTTCATAAGACGACCATCAACCCTGACACCACACAGACCTAACACCTGAACCTGCCACAGGCAAAGCAGGGAAACCACAGCAGCCAAGATGTGCAGAGAGAGAGAGAGAGAGAGAGAGAGAGAGAGAGAGAGAGAGAGTGTGTGTGTGTGTGTGTGTGTGTGTGTGTGTGTGTGTGTGTGCATACACACAGAAATGTGTTTGTATGCGTGTGCATATATATAGTTACATAGACAGATGCAGCACAAGCTTGTATGAGCTAGAGCATGCAGGTATTCTGACTTCCCATTTCTTATAGGCTAGAATTGCTACACCTCACTTACTCCTAAGCACTCAGGCCCAGGATTTAGGAGCCCCGGCTCCCGGTCTGCTGCACTTTTTCCTGACAAAATTTCCCTTGCAGGAGGGCTAGAAGCTGGGAGTCCTGAATCTCATTCCCTGCTGCTCTACCTAGCAGACCATGATCCTAAGCAAGTGAAAACCCAAGAATTTCTCTGGAAAAGTGTCTCCCTCCTCCTGCCCTTCCCAAAGTCCAGTCTTTATTATCATAATAGAAAGCAACTGGCACACACCAAAGTGCAGCATACATATTTCTTAACTTAAAAGGGGCTTGTGAGAGGAGTTCTCAGGAAATAGCCCTTCCATTTCATTTTGGCTATAAGGAAGATGCTAAACAAAAAACAAAACAAAAAAGCTGACCTTATAATCATTTGCATTAGAGCTGTATTCTGCAGCCATTGAAATCATTGCAAAAGTCGTTAGCTTTAGATGGGTAGTATCAGGCCTACAGGCTCTGACATGTATTGGCGCTTGCTGTTATATTGTGGGTTTGATGTCAAGAGCAGCTTTAGCTAAATGGAGATTTAGTACAAAGCAAAGACCGGTAAAGGGGATTATTCTGTTCTGAAATTATACCAAGAGCATATACTTCTAGCTGCAAAACTTCTCTGCGCTCCTTTTGGACAGTAAAGATCATATGGCACCTTCCACTTGTAAGGAGCTGCCCCATGGTCCATCGCAGGGATTTAACCTTCCCATGGCCACTGTGCACCATGCTATTCTCAGCCCCAAAACTGCCTGCAGTTCAATGCCGTTGAATGTACGGTGCATCGCTTATGTCGACTTTATTCCAAACTCCCATTGAAATCAAAATCCCATTTACACAAATGGGGCCTGCAGGTTTGCACCTATGCAGAGTTTGTGAAGCACTTTGGGATCGTTGCCTCAATATCACCTTTTTCTCCCCCCCTCTACCTATATCTAACTATTGCCTAGTGAGCTGTACTTAGATTGAAAGGTCTTTGGAGCAAAGAATTGCCTAGCTATGCATGCTCTTCTGTCCTGTTTGTAGGGCATTTAGCATAGTGGGCATCTGTCCTATTCAAGCAACAGCTCCTGCCTCCCTACAAAAAGTCTTACTGACTTCCCAAGGGGTGTGAGGCACAAGGACAACAGCCCAAGGCCCTGAATTTTACCTTACAGTCTGTTGCCATTGGAAGGACTGACCCAGCATCTCTGCCCACTCAAAGACCCAACCCTGAAGTCTTTCTCCCCTTGCTCAGTCCATCTAGCACCTTTTACAATCCAGCGGGGTCCTGCACGTGGTTCAGCTACATCTGGGGACAGGGAGGAGTGGGGAGCCACCGTTTCCACAGTCAGGGTGGGAAGGGGAACTTCCTTCTGCTTTTAGCAGAGTGTGTGCTGCTTTTTACTTCTCTAACTCCCTGACTGAGAGCAGCTCAGAGTGATTGCATAGGTCCAGTTACCATTCTTTGGGGTCCCCAGCAGTGCTGGGTGGAGTATGTGTGCTGTGGTTCACTGGGAGGATTTGGGAGATCTGAGACAAAAACACTTGCTTTAAGGCTGTTCTGCCATCAGAAAACTTACCCTTTGGGTATGGAGTGAGATTTATCTTTACTAGTGTATATACACTTATATACCATATATTGTGAAGCTAGAGAGGAGCTCATGCCAGAGTTCTAGACCCAAAACTCCCTAACATTAAAGTGTTCAAATCTAAATGGCTATTCATGTCCAGCACTGAGCTTTGCAACTGTATCAGAGCGAGACAAGACCCCTGAACCCAGACTCTGTGTTTAAAATGTTGTTCTTGGTGCCCATCCAGCCCACCTCTAGTATTGGTCTACATCCACTGTCACAGTAACTGCTCGCCATATACATGTGAGCATCATTTTACCATCACATCCTCCCTATTAATTAGGATTTCTTCAGGTAGGGGCTGTTTCCCCTCACTCCCAGTTCTTTACCAGCTTGCAGGACTCTTGTGGGAAACCCTACAGGCATCATACCAATGGATCTACTGCCATGTGACCCCCCTGCTCCCAGACATTGCCCCACACAGGACATTACTGTAGTTGTGAAGTGGAGGAGTAACCCAGCCTGGTTTTGGAGCATGATGCTTTTGGGACAGGAAGGCTCCAGTTCATCCCAGGGCAAAGGTTTGCAAAAAGCCTTATATATGTCTTGCATTTCCTGAATGGAGTGCGACGTACCTAGGGCATAAGCTGGCTTTCTGCACAGTGCTGGATCTCATGCTAGGTGTGGCACAGAATAACTGCCTGCAGCCAGGGCTCTGCCATGCCTTCCTCAATGGGAGGTGCAGCACTCTGCTAGGGTTGGAATAAGAAATAATCCTTCTACCACCCAGCCTCCCTGGTTTGGCTGTTTGTCCAGAAATCCTATTGAAAGAGACAGTCTAGTTTAAACGGCAATTAATTCAGGGCATTTAGGAGGTCAGGCAAAAAGATCACTGTGGTCTCTTTTGGCCATGCACAGGGTATGGTCAGTGCCAACTGCAGTCCAGTCCAGCCTCCGTATCTGCACCTGCATTTACATGCACGCACGCACAAAAAAGCCTAAATGTGATACATGCAAATCACATTCTGCCTGAATTTGTGCCTGAAACTGCCATCGCTGTAAATATATTTTTAGACTCTGCACGTGCCACTGACTCAGCTTGGAACAACAGGATGGGTTGAATCCAAACCTTCCACCCTCTGAGCATGAGTTTTTGACCCAAAGGGCTTGAGCTGAAAGTCCACTGCAATCACAAGGAGTCTTTCCACTGATGTTAGTGGGGTTTGGGTAGGTCTGAAATCTTCTCCTACCTCCGAATCCAGGCTGACTCATAACCTCTTGTATGGACCGGCCACAAGAGGGAGATGAAGACCCATCTTCCAGCACACAAATGCAAGCGCAGATTTGTAAACCATGGTTGAAAAATGTTGGCCCTGTAGGTCAGTTCCTGTCCAACCCATGCATTCTGCATCGTGTCTGGGGAGAAAAACCTTCTTCGTTAGTGGGATTTTCCATTAAACAATTTCAAATGAACTAGCAGCTTGGGGAGGTGCGGGATGAGAGTCAGGAAGGTTGTGCTGTTTTCTTTCCTTGTTCTTTATTACTAAGAACCTATGCATGCAAATAGGCTCTTTTGTTTCCTAGGAGTCAATCTTCTCCTGCTGCTGATTCTCTGCTTACAGCGGTAATTTGCTCATTGTGACATCAGAATTGGCTGTTCTGGAAATGATGAATATCAAGGAGACTTCAGGTGTAGAATACACAACAGGAGAAGAAAAACGCAGAGACACAAGGAGCCTCTTTGTAAGCCCATATCCTGTGTGATGAACAGTGCAGCAATCAGACGAGTGGTGATTTTCAGATACCGCGGCAAATCTAATAGAAGCAGCGGTTACTGCGAAAAGTATAAGTGCTGCCTGTTGCTCTCTCAGGGCCAGGTCCTGTTTTGTACTAGTGAGACACCCTAGCAGGATGCTCTCAGGCTGGTGGACCCCTTCCCATCTGAATTCAAGGACAGCTCTTCTGGGGTATGTAGCAAACTTCTAGGGGGAAAGCAGAAACAGAGAAAGGGGAAATCTTACTGGAGGGGGAAGGAAGGAAAATGCAGCCTCGGGATCTCTCCGCTATCTTCTGCATTATGGAAGATTTTGCAGTGCGGTTCCATAAAGTGTTCCCTTTTTAGTCATCCAACACACCATTGGTGATGTTAACCACCCTACAAAGGGAGTGCATTGCCCAAACAGTTTGAGAATCGTTCCTATCTAAGTTCAGGTCTGTGTCTTTGTCACTTGGATGATAATAATGATGATTCCTTTAGGACATTCAAGCTGGACAAATCTGCCTCTATTGCATGCGTCAGCCATTAGAGCAGGATTTTTGTTCTTGCAATTCATTCATCTCTAGCAGCCACATCACTTGCTTTCGCTTTTCTGGTGCTTGTGCTCCAGAACCATGCTGCAATGCTTGCGTTGCAAACCCTACAGCGCTCTCCTGAAGTGCTGACGCCCAATGCCCGATCTCCCTCTCTTGTCGCTGAAAACTGCACGGAGCTGCTTCTACAGCTTGCAATTTTTGGGAAGCCTCCCTCTTGGACTGAACTGTGTATACCTGTATGACTTTCCCATCATCTCTGATGGGCCAATTTTTCTACATACGACCAATCCTGGTGTCAAGATGTGCTATAAATAATGGATTTAGGGTCCGGATAGGGGCACTCAGAGCCAGTCATGGGTAAAGGTAACCAGTACATCAAGTCATTGAATTGTCCACAGTGGTTTGGGGCATCTGATGTTCTTTTGATGTCCCTGTATAAGACCCTTATGTTACTGAACACTTGAAAGAAGAAAGTCTGCTCCCAAGAAAAGCTGCTACCCTCCTCTAGGTAACAGCTCTCTAGAGTCTGTGAAAGGAAGAAGTCTTCTGATTTGAATGAGTTTATCTGCCTCTGATTACCATATAGACAGCCATGTCCTCAGCTGTATTTATTTTATACCGACAGAAGGTCTGGCCTGTCATCCCTATGGAGGCAAGGAGCTGTATGCAGAGGTTATAACAAGGCTTTGGGTACCTAGGTGGTGGATCCTCTTTCAGCATTTTCCAGGGAATTTCCATGTGATCATTGGCACATTTTTGCTCCTCTGTGTTGTTTTCCCTAACAGCAAAAGCTTTGCCCACTGCAAAGCCTTCTAAAACACTGCTCCTACTATAGCATCAAAATGCAATTATTTGTGTGCATTGAAGGAGAATCAACCTTGACGTATCCCCAGTGGAATCAACCTGTGGAACGCATTTTCCCCCAGTACCATTTTTAAATAATAAAGTATGTTGAGATCTAATAATTTCCCTTCGCCGTGTTTAGAATACGAGAGGTGAGCTTTAGTTCATATCCTGATTTCCAAATGAGCACTGAAATGATAGAAATATTGCACTAGTGAGAGCTTTACATGGTATCACATTGGACTGGACGTCAGGCACTTGAATGGGGTGGAGTTAAGCCCAGTGGAAGAACCTGTTCTGAATAGAGTAGCGTAGAAGCAGAGGAAAACAGAAAGCCGGGAGATGTTTTGCAAGATCTCTGATGCCAAAGTTTGACTTGCCACAGGGGCACACGTTGGTCTTGCTCTGAGAGATGGCTGGGACGAATGCTGATCTTGGTGTCAGCGGCACAAACCTAGAGTGTTTCTGATGATTTGCACTGTGATGCCAATTACTAGTTTGATTTTTGTTCCGTGGAGGGGGAAAAAAGAAGCTGTTTTCCTACTCATCCATGACAACCACCTGGTATGGACATGAGCGCTTTGTTGTCCGGCCTCTTCTGGCAGGTGAAATACTATGCAATTAAAATGGAACCGTGTAGAGGATGCACCCTTGTCTGCTTGCAGACAAGACACCCTACGAGAGCCTCATAACTAGCTTCCCACAGACCTGCTCCCAATGGGAGGATCTTGGCTACAAGCCAATTTTATGGAAATAAGAGATTCCTCCCTAGCTTGCTCCTGTGGCCATACGGCAAAGGGCAAGCAATTCTTGGGAGCCTGCATGTAGGATGCATATTGCATACCAAAGGATTTGGAAATATCTAAAACCCTGGACCAGGGTGGAGGATGCTTGCCAGCAGCAAGGTCACATATGGTCCTTGAAAAACATGCATGGATTTGGAATTGATTTGGCTGATTTGACTTAGCACACAAAAAATGTTCCTTAAAAAAATAAAAAAAGGGGAGGGGGGGAGAGTCGGAGGGAGGGTTCACTTTAGGGAATGCCTCCAGGGCTGGACACTTTTATCTCCTACTTCAAGAAGGCCTTTTCATCATGCGTTTAATGACAGCAGCCCAGAAGTATGAGCAGTCCTACCCACCGAGGCCTGAACCCTCATTGTTTATTCAGCTCCTCCTCCAGCAAAGACATGTGCAAGTCGGTGGTAGCTTTGCTAAGGCAGCGGTAGAGTCCGACATGAGGCGAGGCTTGGGATGTGAGACAAAGAGGGTGTGCGAGGTAGAAGTTGATGCTCATTTTCTTCAATCGACAGGCTTTGGGTCAGGCCCATCTTGAACAGCAGAGGCCTGGCTGTGAAGACAAGGTCCTTCTGGCTGAGAGAAGAGAATTGCATATGGGATGTTTCCATTTGCAAGTTCCTTCGAGCTCTGGCTCTCCCCAGAGACTGGACCCTGTCCCACCCTCATTCGAGTGGTCAGCACTCCATGCACGGCACCCCTCGCTCCTCTCCCAGGGGTCTTGCTGATTGTGTGCACAGCGGTTAACTTATTCACTGAAAACACTTCCCCGTCTCCCTCTTCATGGCAAAAGTCCTGTTCCCTCTTCCTTCCCCCTCCCCACACTCCTGCTTTGGGGATGTGTCCTGACGGTGCTCCAAAGTGAGAGTTGAAGCTATGGTTTTGGACTGGGGGGTTGTGCACTTACCCTGTAAAAGCCAGAGGCTGACTCGAAGATCTGCTGTTTCATTCATCTGAGAGCCAGGTGGAGACAGGCTTTCTGCTCCTCCTTTTGAGGCCTGCTCACTCCAAATGCCTCTCCAAGGAGGTTCCTATGGGAAAATCCCTGTATTAGGCATGACCGAGGAGGGAGCGTTAGCCCATTATGGAAAGCGTGGAAAGATGATGCCATAATAAGGGTGGCAGCCTGTGCCCCTGTGTGCATCTGCACAGTGCCATTAACTGCATTTTCTCTACCTCACAGGCACTTGGCGAGGCTTGGGTGAAAAGACAGTGAGGTGCTCAGATACTATGGCCAGACCAGACTAGACACTGAAATACTGGCTGATGATTTAAGGAATTACCACATAGAAAAAAAAATTCCTTGCTGTTTGAAGCGGAGGAGCCTCGCTTCTATCTGTATAAATCCGATCCAGAAACTTGAGATAAAATTGGATAGTACACCCAAACTTTTTTGGTCTATGTTCTGCTCTCAAGGTCTTGTGTCCAGCTCCCGTAGACAGATGGTGAATCATCCATTAAAATACCCATTTCAGAATAATTTAAAGATTCCCCGAGGGGCTGGATGAGAGATGAGTGATTGCATTATAGTGCTTTTTAACACAAAGATCCATCCTTCCTCTGCATTACCCTTTTGGAGAAGCAGAGTGAAATACCCATCTCTGCTAGAAGATGGCACTAGAATTCAACAATTGTATCAACTCCTAGGCCACGGAGTTGCATAACATGCATGTCAGCTCCTGTTCTGCATTGCCACTTCTGGAAGAAACTATCCTTTTGCCAAGTATCCTTTTGCCCCTTTGACTCCCTGCGATATGCAAGCAAAGCAGTGACCCTGCACTCATGCACCTTTGTGCATTGCAGGTCCATGAAGGCAGTGAGAGGGGATGGGACAGCTTTCTTTTTCTTAAATGAGAAAGAACAGGATGAATTTTTTTCTTTGCTACTGCAAAATGTGAGAGGTGCAGAGAGATTGTGATGCCTATTTTCTGACTGATGGCTCTGATCACTTCTCAGGAAGCATAGGGGTTGATCATCGGAGGACACCTTTATGGCTGTATGTCATGACTGAAGGATTCATTTTGAAATCCCTTTTTCCTTTCTTTTGCATTTAGTACTTATGTTTTTTACCCCTGGGTTAACGTTTAAGAGAAGGTAGAAATAAGGGTTTCTATCGGGACACTTGGTTTCTGAAGTCATTGAGAAAGTTATATAAGCCTCTGGAGAACATCTTCGTTTTTAATCTGGAATGAGTTCAGTTTCCTTATGGGAAAGATGATTTCAGGGAAAATGTTTTGACAATGTCACCAGCACCATTTCTAATGCAATATCCATCTGGCACCTTAGTTACAGTTTGCTTCGTAGCTGGGCAAAAGAATACAATACAGGATTTTTTTCTTAAAACACAAGAGGCCTGATCCTCTGCTGGTGTCACTCTGTGTAGCTCTACCGATTGCAGGGACTTGGACCAATTGAGGTGCTGGCCTGGTGTGTGTTATGACTGTACGTGTCAACCTTCAAGGTGATCAAGCTTTTTCATTTTTGGAGAATGCCAACTTTGGTTTTCAGGAGGAACTTAGCAACCCCAGCTATGTGATGTTTCTCCCTCATTGAAGCCCTAGACCAGCAGTTCGGAACCTTTTTCAGTCTATGTACCCCTTGGTCTCAGAGTGAGACTTCACGTGCCCCCTTTCAATGGGAAATTAATTTTTATGTCAAGCTACGTGTAATCGTGTATTATAAAAACAGCAAGATACTCATACAAAGACTCTTCAAATTGTCAAGACTTTTTTAGGCCCTTCGACTTGTGTTAGATGTACTCCCAGTGAGGCTTCGCGTACCCCCTGGGGGTACATGTACCCCTGGTTCAGAACCGCTGTCCTAGACTCTCACCTTGGGCGACGTGAAGGATGCTGTCACTGGTGTGATATAGATCTTGCAACCTCAGACTCATGCAGTAGAAATGATTATATTTCTTGTGAAACCCCTGGCCTCACCACCACACTCAGCAATTGCAAAAACCCGCGGGAGGAGGTGGAGCTCATCTTGTTCCCCCACATCTGCCTGTTGTATCTTGCCCCGAGCTTGTAATCCTTCTGGAGACGCAGCTGCCTTTTTGTACAGCACCCAGCATCCCCGAACCTCAATCCCAGATCAGGAAGCGGCTGTCATACAAACAACGCAATGCCTCCTGAGAGTTAGAGGGGTTTCGGCAGGCAGGGAAGTGTCCGGCGACCCGCTTAGAATTGAAGATGGTGGAGAAGTACTCAGAACTGGAGCTGCCCCTGTCAGATGCCCGCTGTCCCACCCTATCCATAATGGATCCTTCTCCCCTTCGCCGAGCTGCCTATCGCCTTCACCTGCTTTCTCTGGCCCAAGCTGTAGAGAAGCCGGGAAGACTTTTGGAGGTCTTCCACCTCTGGACACTCTCTAATGGGTGGCAGGGAGGAGAGCTGAACTTCCTCTGGAACAGCAATAGTGGGAAGTCAGGCAGGGGGGAAAAGGGTAGCCTGGCACAAATAAGACGGATGCTGGTGCCGGATTTTCAGCCTGGCCGGAGGTTATGAATCCGCGGAGAAAACGTTCGGTGCGTGTTGTTGCTCGGTGCATGTCGGTATCTGAAAGGTGCTTTCATGTGCAATGCAGAGCCGGGAGAAAAGGCGCCGGGGAGGGAGCCGGGAAGCGCTTGGGGTGGGAGGCCGGCTGGGAGCTCGTTGCTCAGCAGCTGCGGGGTGGCAGAGGTGACGGCTTTCCCCACCCCAGCCTCGCCGCCTGGCTCTGGCTGCTTGGGCAGGCCTGTGACGCTGGCTCGGGGCAAACCCCCTCCTTACTTGGGGGGAGATGCAAAGGCGGCAGCAGCTTTTCGTACCCCAGCCTTGCTCCCTACTTCGGCTGCCTCGGCAGGCCTGTGAGGCTGCATCAGGGACAAAACTTGGCTCTTGGCTGGGGGGGAAATGTAGGGGTGGCAGCGGAGGTGACCCCCGGCCTTGCCCCCTGCTCTGGCTGAGGGGCAAAAACCCCCTCCTCACAAAAAGTACGAGAGATGGCAGCACCGGTGACAGCTTTCCTCACCCCAGCCTCGCTCCATACTCCGGCTATGAACCCCCTCTTGGCTGCGGGGCAGAAAGCAGGGGAGACGCCGGGACGGCAGCGGCCTCCGAGGCTGAGGGGAGGCGCGCGGGCGCGCAGCCCGGCCCTGCAGCGACACCCCTGTCCCGCCGGGGGCAGC
>NW_017728925.1:14885916-14886598 GCF_001723895.1 Crocodylus porosus
CTCGCGCAGCCCGCGCCCGCCCGGGCATGAGCCCGGCGCGCAGACATGTCGGTGCCTTTGCTCAAGATCGGAGTGGTCCTCAGCACCATGGCCATGATCACCAACTGGATGTCGCAGACGCTGCCCTCGCTCGTGGGGCTCAACACCACCAAGCTGACCGCCGCCACGGGGGGCACGCTGGACCGGAGCACGGGAGTGAGTGCCCAGGGGCGTTAGGAGCTCGGGGCGGGTGCAGAAGGCGGGGGGGCACTGGCCGGTGTGCGCCCTGCAGGAAGGCAAGTGCTTCCCACCCCCCCCGGGGGGGAGAGCCCATCTCTCTTCTTAGACCACGGGGAATAGTTGGAAGGAAACAAAAAATCAAACCTTTCTTTCGGGTTGAAATCTTCCTGCTCCCCCGGCATCCCGAGGGGAGCGTCCCAAGGGCTGGGGCGTGTTGGATGGGCTTTTGCAGGGCTGCAAAAATCCTTGCTTCTCCGGCGTGGTTGTGGGGAGGGGAGCCGGGGTCTGTGCCTGACACTGGGTTCGGCTGCAGCTGCCGGCAGTTTCATAGATATTTGGGGTCGGAAGGGACCCATGAGATCAAGTCCGACCCCCAGTTGGGTGTGCGCGGGTTTGTAGTCTGACCCCCAGTTGGGTGTGCGCGGGTTTGTAGTCTGACCCCCAGTTGGGTGTGCGCGGGTTT
>NW_017728925.1:14886698-15000382 GCF_001723895.1 Crocodylus porosus
GACCCCCAGTTGGGTGTGCGCGGGTTTGTAGTCTGACCCCCAGTTGGGTGTGCGCGGGTTTGTAGTCTGACCCCCAGTTGGGTGTGCGCGGGTTTGTAGTCTGACCCCCAGTTGGGTGTGTGCAGGTTTTGCAGTCCGACCCCGGGTTGGGTGTGTGCAGATTTGCTACCTTAGAGGAAGGGCACGGTAAGGGCACGTTCCCTGCAGGCTGGGCTGGGCTGGCTGTCCCCTGGCCAGCCTGCAACCGTGCTGTGATGCCCCTCTTAGCTGGCCCTCCTGTTACGTAACCTGTTAGGCACCAGTCTCCTGCACAGAAATAGTGGGGGTGAAGGCAAGTCTGGAGGTCCCCCCCGCCAGCGCTACAGGGTCCCCTTCCCAGAGCTGAGGCACTCGCATGCCTCCAATCGATAGTCATTACTGGCTGGAAAATGCATCGGAGAAGTTGCGAGTATATTTCAGCCGGGTCTCATTGCTCCACTTCCTTCCCCTGAAAGGAGACTATAGATTCTGCTCTTACCTATTGGAATTGGCTGAGGATCACACTCCTACTTACTTCCCTGAACAGGAAGGCATTGACAGCTCGCACCTCCCGGCTGCAAGCTTCTGTCTCCATAAAGGATGTAGCATGTTACAGCTCCACTGTTTCAAGATGAAAAGTATTGAAGGCAGCACGTCTTTGCCCTGGGAGTGAAGTGGGTAGTTTCTGCCACATTGCCAGAACAGGATTGACCCAATATCATTTGGACCGCTTTACAGAATCTCTCTGTGTGTGCCCCTGCGTCTGTGTCTCGGCTCGGCTGTTTGCAAGGTTATAGAAAATATATTTAATCGATCAAAACAGCATTCCCCCCCCACCCCACCCCCACCCCTTGCCTGGGGATGCTGCTTTTTTCCAAGTGATCAGAGACGAGGCTCTGATTAAATAATGCATCGTACAAAATGTTGTGTGATCAAAGGGAATGGAGATCACCGGTGCTTTTGGGGCAGAACAGGGCTGGAAAATGAGCGTAGTTCGGTTGCTGGCTTCCCTTTCCATCGGTGCATTATGGAAGCCCTGCTGGAGAGGCTGGTTACATCCGCAAGGCTGCCTCCCTCCTTAGCTGGCTGGCTTTCACAGGCAATGAG
Source organism: Crocodylus porosus (assembly GCF_001723895.1). Classification (NCBI taxonomy): domain Eukaryota; kingdom Metazoa; phylum Chordata; order Crocodylia; family Crocodylidae; genus Crocodylus; species Crocodylus porosus. The sequence goes on from NW_017728925.1 coordinate 14,887,824, forward strand.
TCTGGGATTCCCCTTCCATGGATTTGCTGAACCCTTCCCAAAATATTGCAGTGCTGGCGAGGAGCCCGTCAGGGCTGGTTGGGGCTTGGGGCTAGGGGGTGAAAATGCAAGGGGACTTTTACTGTTCCAGGCTAATTTTCCTGTTTCAGGATCTTGGAGAGCTCTGCAGATGTCCATTGATTACAGCTTAGCTCCAAGGAGGCTGTAAACTCCCTCTTAGCTCGGGATGCACTTCATTCTCGGCGTGTCAAGGAGGAATTGAGTGCATCTTATTCATCAGCTCTCGCCCAGCCACCGTGTGCTTCAGGGCTCGCTCAACTAGTGTGTTGCAGCAGGCTAACCAGACCCTACTACCCTGATTTTCTCTGCTACATACCATCCCCCGGTCTCCCCTGCCCCATCCCTATTCACCTGCTTTGGCAATTGCTCTCTGTTTCATACCACCAGGCACAGAGCTCCTATGTCCCAAATCCATATCTTTGCATTGTAAATGCTTTCTGTCTTCTCCTGCTAGCTGGGCGTTCAGAGAAACCTCTCCTCTTTCTTCCATGAGATACATATCCATAGCTCATTTGCACTAAAATAGGGTCCATGCCTGTTTTTCTCGTGTACCATCTCCCCATGCTCTGGCTATCCCTTTGCAAGTCCCCCTGCTTTACTTAACCCCCTTTTCTGTGTGTCAATTAGGTGTTGCCTACCAACCCAGAGGAAAGCTGGCAGGTATACAGCTCTGCCCAAGACAGCGAGGGACGTTGTATATGCACAGTGGTGGCACCCCAACAGACGATGTGCTCACGTGATGCTAGGACAAAGCAGCTGAGGCAGCTATTAGAAAAGGTAACAGCCTGGAGTCCAATATGGAAGGGCCAGAGGGGCGGGGGTGGGTCTTAACTGAGTGAAGACCGGGGGTAACATGCAGAAAATCTGGACTCAATTCTTGACTCTCTTGCAAGACTTTGGGCAAGTCTTTCTGTGTCTCATTTCCTCACTGGGCAAATGGGGATAATCGTTCCTCCCAGGTCTGAGGGTAAATTCATTCATGGCTATACGGTGTCTAGACAGCTTGGTAATGAAGGATGTGGGTATATGCCGAGATCTTGCAGAAGCTGCTATGAAATGTGATCAGGACCTGCATGATTCAGTGGGAAGGAGGTGGGGGGAAGAGATGTCTGCAGTTGACCCTAATAACATTGTTTTTCATTAATTTAACACAAGTATTTTCAAAGGCTGAATTTCAGAAAGACAAGAGGGGACTAGAATTGAAAATGAAGCCTGTGCACTTTGGCTTGTATTGGTACTTGAAAGGTTGAATAAAACAGCACAAGTCATCAACATCAAATGATGAAATGATGGTTGGTGGTTTTCTTTTTAACACTGACACCCGTTTGATTAGTTTTTAATAGTCCGCCATCCAGCAAGATCAAAAGAATCTCATTAAGGACCCATCCTGCTAACAGGAAATTTTCTGGGTAATAGGTTCTATTGAGGATACTCTGTTCCTTGGGAAATGGTGTCATTTTATGTTTTTTTGGGTTGGATTTTTGGTTTTTGGTGGGTTTTTTTAACGCAAGCGGACTCTTGTGTTGGGTATGTCATTATCCTTTATGTCTAAACACTGTGCCAGCATGCTATGTACATGACAAAATAATTTTTATCCTGATGTTTAGAGAAAATTGATGCATTAGTCACTCATAATGATTACAAACCTACACTTAAAAGATTTGAATCTCTATGAGTATATTAATGGAGAAATGAGCAAGCTGGCCCTTAAAATTTTCCCAGTGCGAGTAGCACGAGTTTCTAAAAATAATCACAGAGGCTTTTTTTTTTCCCCTTAAGAAATAAGAACAGTTTGTCCAGTAGAGCAAACCTTGAGCTAAGAAGGAACAAGCATTGAGCTATCAGATTGCCCTGAGTTCAGAGATCCACCGGCTTCCTGGAGCTACTCACATGAGCAAAACAAGGCTCAATTAACCCCTACTGTAATGGGAAGAGTAGCTATGGGATTAAAGACGTGAGAGGCGGTCATTACCAAGAAAGACCGTGCTGAATTATCAGATGATCATTTTCTTTCTTGGATGACAAACAGTTGGGTGACTACCAGCGCATACAAAGAGGGAAGAATGATATTCGAAGCCTGTTAGCTAGAGCTAACATGTACACCAACCCGCAAGAGAAGTTATAAAGAAAAGGGCAAGTCCTAGTGGTTCACATGAAGCTCCAGATCTCAGAACTTGCTAAGCACTGTAACAAAATCCTCTTAGTGAAGTGCGACTGGGAGCACTTCTGGCAAACGTTTAACCACCCATAGAAGATTTGCAACTATTTTTGCGCCCCCCCTCTCCCCCCCCCATAAGACCAGCATTTTTAGTCCCTTAATTCTGTGATGAGAAAACTAGCATCTCCTTTTTTTTTTATTCCCAAAGAAACGTACCATGTTACAGGTACACTAGTGGTTCGATTCGATTTTCAAAGAAAGAAAGCACTATAACCTACTATTCACCTTTGGAGGGAGTAAGACATCCTCTGAACTGGTCGGGGCATCACCGTATTTATGCAAGTGAGAAATAGAAGGGATTTCTTCCTTCACAGAGTGCAGTACCTTGAATGCTGGGCTTTGTACACAGGTGTTGGCAATTCAGTGGAGGTTCAGGTTCAAAGCTGGTAAATGCTTCCCTGCTCTAAACGACGTGGATACTAACAGAAAAATAAAGATAGGGTCCAATGTAGTTAGCACCTTCCAAGGACCTCTTGGCGTTTAAAAAAGTGCAGGGTGGTACAAAAGCTAACACAGCCCAGCCCTGCATCGTTCCCTGTGGATAGACTAAGGGTAGAGGCTTGGGAGACTGCTATTGGTCTCATCCTTTGGCTGAAGGAACATTGGACTCGAAGGAAACTCCCCGGTCAAGCAGTTCAACTCCCTTGATATCACAGGCAAGTATATCAAATCCCAATAAGCCCTCTCTGATGCTTCTTGCTCTTCATCTTACAGCAAGGTGGGCTTGTTTACTCCCCACCATCCCTGGAGGGTCTTCAAGAACTGTGTCGCTCTGATGGTTAAACACTTTCTGATCTCCGTCTAAATGTATTCATGGGCACTTGTCCTGGTGACAGTGTTGTCCTTTAACTTAAATAGCTCTTCTTCATCCCTTGTGCTTGTGCTAGGGTATAATTTATGTTGCCCCAGTTTATTGCCAGGCTTTTATAGACTCCTTTCATAAGATTGGCCCTAAATATCATATCCCTGAGATCCTTCTTTTGCTGATGGGAAGAGTCCAGAGTGCCACCTCTTTCCTCTCATTGCTTGCAGATGTGGATGAGAGTCCTCATAATCTGTTGTCCTGATGCTCACCCAATTTGCCCCAATCTTTGCAAGCTATTGCGGTAGAGTCTCCTGCATTTATATCCAGAGATGAAGGGCTCAGCCCCCACATGAGTCAGATGGATTGTTTTTACCTAAGTGCTCTGCACCACAAAGGGCGTAGCCCACAGATCAGCAAGATCAGGATTTTGAATGTATGACCTAGCGTATGTGCCTTCCTAGAGCCACCAGGCCAAATTCTGCTCCCGGTTACCCTGGGAGAAATCGGGAATAACTCAATGTCAACGAGGTTGGCATAACCAGTAGAAGAATCTGAAGCACGATTTATTAATTTTCCATTTCCCCAAGTTAAAATAAATTGTTTTCCCCGTGACAACCATCAGCTTGTCCATCCCATTCAGTTTCTGGAACATTAATTTCTGTGCACACTTGGACTAGGTGTATTGCCAGCTTGTGGGTAGAAACAGTCATTTTAGCTGAGGTTCTTCAGGGTAACTTTGAAACCTAACAAGGAAACTTGGGTGAAATTAAAGAGTTAATGTCTTTAGCCTCAGTCCATTGAAGCCCACAAGCGCACGTTTAACTTGAAACTCATGGGGCATCTCAGGGAAGCCAAGTCATGTGCTTTAAGTGCTTTGCTGAATCAAAGCCTTCATATGGTAATCAGATAAAACAAAGAGATCGTTAAATGATAAAGTGTGCTTTATTTTTGAAGATCCAGAATCAAAGACATTGATTTTTTTAAAAATGCCTCTCCATGAATGATTCTTAAAACAAAAAAATTCAACCCCTATTAGCAGTGACTGAAAAGGATTTGCACTTTCCATCAAGCTCATTGCTGAAATAGCTTTCTTTACCGTATGTTACCACATTAGCACCCTGTCCTCATTTGCCTGCATTAATTTGTGCAGCGTTGGGTTTTTAATTGGAACAAATGCTGGCTAAATTCATCTGCGCAATGCTGTGGACTCCTAAACTTAATCCCAGTTCTGTTTGGTTAATGTATAAAGTGGCTCTGTTATGCGGATACGGATTAATTCAAGAAAGGATTGGTTGACTCAGCAGGATAAGGATACCCAGCAAGGGGAATGAGAGTAGACAAACCACCCTCTTCCTCCTCAGTCTAGGAGGAGGTCCTCAAATTCCTTCCCATCCAGTGAGGGGAAATGATTGCCTTACTCCTCATTGCCAGCACCATGGGCTGTTGACCTCTCTTTCTCATCCACCCCACTCAAGGCAGCTCATGTGAAGGGCTTGTCTTGGGTGGTGACACAACTGGTTGCTGATGCAGGGACAGAGGTAGATGGATGTAGGAGGTGACAGAGCCTGAAATTCTTCCTTTTTGAACACTGAGCCCAGGGTCATGATTTACTGGCCCTTATTTTGTTCATCCCAGTTGGACAAGATACTTCTCCTTCTAAGTCCCACACCATCGAACCCCAATGTGTAGGTTCTCCATAATAATTTGAATAAATCCTTATCGTATTTTCCCTGTCATCAAATGCTGATGAAATGAAGCTCCAATCATTACAAAAAACATGCACAGATATCAGGATGTCTTGCTGGGCTGTCCCCAACAAAGCTCAAGAGGTGTTCGGAGGTCCTGCTGGGGATCACAATTATTTCCGCAGTCCTAGCTGAAGATGAGCTTCAATGGCTTGGAGACGTTCAGGGGAGGAAATGCTGGCTCTGGGGACTGTTGAAATGGTCCAGTGTTTCCTCATTCCATGAGCCACTGAATGTGAAATTGGGAGCTAGCTGTGGCATCATTTGGAGAACTTCATGGAATTTATTTGCAACATGAAGTCACAGCAGAGAGAGCAATATTGCCTTAAGGTTTGGGTTGTGATTAGCTTCTCGTTGGTAATGGGATCTGGACATGACTCAGTTCAGAAAGGCATTACTTCAAGTGCAAGAGCAGTCCAAAGTGTTGTCAATGGACTTATCATTATGAATATGTTTGCATCATGCTGAGGCCTAGAAGCTGCACCATAGACCAGGTCCCTGTTAGGCGACTGTGTAGACACAGCCTGAAAAGACTGTCCTTGCCCCAACAGCATACAAAGTACTCATGCATAAGGATGAAATACATAAACTAAGGCTATGCTTCAGTGCTTTGCTGAGCAAGAGCTATACTTAACAACGGTAGCGTTGAAAAGGTGTGTTGGGGGGGATATTTTAATAAATCAGGTGATAGCTCCTCTTTAAAACCAGGTCATTTTGATTATCTGTTTGCTTTCTTCTTTGCACCTTGTTCAGTCCCAGCGACCTTTGTCCTTTAATCCCAACAGCTGGTGCTCTCACCACAGGTGCAGGTGAATGATTACAGCATATGAAAGTTGAGATTCCAAGGGCCAAATTGTATTTCCCCTTCACACACCCAAGTGGCACTTACATCACTGTGTAACAGCAGCTTTTGGCACATAAATCACTAAGGGTGTTGGTGGTAGATCATGTTGATTCCAATAATAAAAGTTCTTGAAATGGTGACCATTACAATCAGAAACCTCAGATTCATGAATGCATTATTTACTAGTTTATCCGCCTTTGCTTGCCAGTCAATGTATTTTTAGTGACGGATGATATTGCAAATAATAAAACAAAGACCAGGCTATTTGGCTATTGAGGTTTTACTAGCTGGATTTGAAAGTTTGCACTTAGGCAATCAATGAATACCTCTTATGTACATGAAGGAATGGTGATTTATACCTGAATAGAAATGCCATTCTTAGGCAAATAGGCTTCTGTTTAACAAATAGTCTTTCCTCCTGCAAAAGCAGGCATTGCGTGCAGATTCAGCCTATCAAAGAGGCCATTAAGACTAATGCATTTTATTCTTGACTACAATCCTTATTTGCATTTATGATTGTTGGATTATTTTCTAGAGCACGGCAGAATAAATGTTTATGAAACCAATTTGCTGTGTTTTGGAGCACGTGGCCATAATACTATCAGATGCTGTTGATTAACTGGTAAATAATGCATATGCTGATTACTCTTTAGCTTTGTTGACTAAGTGGGAAAAGGTCAAAATTTTGTATCATAAGGGAAACGATGCTGCTTGGCTTTTCTGAAAGCTTTTTAGTCCCCCCCCCCCCCCTATAAACATGTTGCCTTTTTTTGACAGGTGCAAAACATGTCTCAGTCAATAGAGGTGTTGGACAGGCGGACCCAGAGAGACCTGCAATATGTTGAGAAGATGGAAAACCAGATGAGGGGGTTGGAAACAAAGTTCAAGCAAGTGGAAGAAAGCCACAAGCAGCACCTGGCAAGACAGTTTAAGGTATGTACATCTTCCAACCTGCTAATGAGATTACAGAATCTGTCTCTCTTCCACATTGTAGTATGGGCTAAACTATCAGAAGTGAATACAAGTCTCCCAGTTTAGATCAATAAACCTAATGCAGGTTGTCACATTAGAGAGGGTTCGAGGCTTCCTGAACTGTGGGCCTTAGCCAAAAACTCTCATCCAGATTGCCTCAATAGTTTCAGACTTGCTATGAACTGAATTTCCATGCATGGACTGCATACAAGGGGTTTCCATTCATGCTTTGCAGAGGGGTCTTCTTACATGTGCCTACTGGTCACGGAAATATAGCACAAAGAGAAAAAGGAACGTGGGGAAACAGTGTGTATGTTGCTAATTTTTTTTAGAACTAGCCCAATATTCTCACCTTAAAGAACTTGAGTCAAACAGGCAGCAAATATCTTTCATAGTTGTCAGAGTGGGCAAGGATTCAGGATGAAATCCTGACCCCACTGAAGTTTTTGGGAAAACTCCTGCTGAGTTCAGTGGGGTCATGGATTGGGCCTGTTTTTCTTCTGAAACAGCCCTGGGTTCAAGCATTGCTATCACATAGTCCTGCATTCCTTGTGCCATTTAAATGGTATACTTTCCTCTTCTGCTCCTTTTGAGAGATTATAGCAAGCCCCAAACCAAGGCTGAATTTGGCTAAACTGTTTCACTTCCTTTAATCTGTCACATTTTACATCAGTGGAAGCAAATGGCAAAAACATATTCAGTCGCAGACTAATGATTTTGGCATGCAGGGGCGAGGTTGGTTTGATGTGAACTATATATGGTTGGTCCAGATGCCCCAACTGACAGAACTTGAGAGAGTGCCCTTTTAACTAGTTCCCATTACAGTCAACGGCAAAACTCTCAGGGACTCTGGTGGGAGTAAACTGGCCCAGCCAATACAGTTTGTCCACTTTTTATTTCATTTCATTTTAATTTTTAATTTTGAAATGCTGGGCAAGTTTTGAAATGCAACCCTCAGAAATTGGGGGGGGTGGGGAGGAACTGTCCAAAGCAACTCTCATGAAACTTTCCCTCTTGTTTTTAACCAAATCGGGAGCTGGTTGAAATCCTTTAACTTGCCAATTTTCATTGAAGCGCTGAATGAATTAAAAATGAATAAAAAGAAAAGATTGATATGAATGTTCTGGAAAATTTCTACCAGCCCCCTCTTCCCACAGCCACTACTTCTCAGTGGGCGTGCCTACAAGTTCATTAATGCGCTTTTGCTAATGTGCATTAAATTTAGTATCTCCGGGCGCCTATACACAAGTGTGGAGGCTGTTCCAATGTGCAGCGTGTTGGAGTAGACTTAGTTAATCGAGTCTGCTGGAGGATGGCAATCACTGTGCTCCAGCAGCCTCCTGTGTCTCATGTATCAGTGTCCCCAGGCTTAAAAATGGCAGCGGGGGCACTTGAACTAAAGCTCGTCAAATGAGCTTTAGTTCAAGTGCCCCTGCCACCATTTCTAAGCATGGGGACACTGATACACAAGACACAGTGGCGCTTTAATTAGAGCAGCTTCGAGTGCCATTCTAATTAAACTCCCCCCATCCCCCCGCGCTACTGGAGCATGTGTAAAAGTGCCCTGCATTGTAAGCCGCCTTAGCCTATTTAATGTGCATTAGTGAAAGCACATAGTTTTTAGTGAAGCTTTAATGCACATTAAAATAATCTAATCCACATTAGGGTGCACGTGTAGATGTGTACAGTTACCTTTGGTCTCTAAACTGAATTCCACTGCTTAAATTTAAGTATAGAGCTTAAACTCCTCTGGCAGTCTTCTGATTTAACAATTTGCTACATTTGTCCTCCCACATTTTGGAGGACAAATTTTAAAAAGCATAAAATGCAGGCTGAAAAGCTTGCTGATCTAAAATAGAACGCAGTAGAAAACAGCAAAAATTAACCCACATGGGCTAGATTTTGATCGCATTCACATCCCTGTGAATCCAGAGTTACTCACCAGGGCATGTGGATACTATAACCCTGGACATTGTAAAAAAGATTTTAAAATAAGCCAGTCCAGAACTGGGTTTTCATGGGTTTAACTGCGATCAGAAGCTGGCCTACCATACAGTGCTTCACGAATGGTAGGTGCATGCTTATTTATTGGTGTTGTCGTCTAATGGAGCGAAGCACTGCCAACAAAATGCTGTGTACTACATCTTGAAACACAGCCTTCCATTTCAGAAAAATGATAAAATGTGAGCGTAGAGAAAGAGTGGCTGCATTTCTGCAGAATTATTTTTTTATTCATATTTTTTTTTTTTAGCATGCTTAAATAACATTAAGGAATTTTTGTATAATTTGCTGCTAGGGCATCATTTGAACTAATGGTCACAGCATTTTGTTTCTGCTAACTCCAACATTAAAATGTGAGTGGTTTGGGATTGTGCTTTTTTTTTTTTATTATTATTATTACCATAATAGTATTTGTTTATGAATGGATATCTATGTAAGGCAGGTTAGTGAGCTAGCTCCTCAACAGTATTTCATTTTCTTGCTTACAGGGCTAACTTAAAAGAAAGTTTTTTCAATGCTGCAGTGACTGAAGAAGCAGTTCACTCCCATGTAACCATGAAAAGAGGGCCACAGAGCATTTTGCACCATGCATTTTATTTTTGATTATTTTCCAAATTAGCACCATATCTCACTAAGGAACCTTGAACCACAGCTGAGATCTTCCTTTGCATGCAACTGTAGATGCATTTCATGACTAATTTGAAACCCTTGTCAATGCATATATATATAATTTTCTTCTTTTTGGAAAGAAAAAAAAAGAACTCTTTGTGTATGTGATCTGAAGCATGTAACCCTAAGATGTTGCATTCTAAAAATGACAAATAAAGGCCTTTCCCAAATATGTTGGTGTTCTGCAGACTGTTTTAATATGTTCTTTCTAATGCACCATTTGGACCAAAAAATAATAATGCTAAAAATAATAATAATAATTGTGGGATATGAACATGGCACTCACGTAGAAAGCAGCCAGGTCAAGACAGAGTGTTGCAGATTTTTGCACGCATAGCACTGAACCAAGCTTATTTTAACCTTGCAGGCAATAAAAGCGAAAATGGAGGAACTTAGGCCTTTGATACCAGTGCTGGAAGAGTACAAAGCCGATGCAAAATTGGTATTGCAGTTTAAAGAGGAGGTCCAGAATCTGACGTCAGTTCTAAACGAACTCCAGGAGGAGATTGGCGCCTATGACTACGAAGAGCTTCAGAACAGAGTGTCAAATCTTGAAGAAAGGCTCCGTGCATGCATGCAAAAATTAGGTAGGCTCAGAACAATATGGCGGCACTGGCAAAACACCAGCAATGTAAAGTGCATATCACACCTGGAGATAGTGCTTATAAGCTGGACATCTCCTTGTGCCTTCCCTGGCTATAACAAATGAGCTCATCCAGCAGGTTCTTACCCAGCAAACACTTACGCCATATGTCACTTTACTCCTGCAAGGCGTCCTTAATGGGACAGGCTCATGTGGCTGCATACGCCGTAAGTGCTTGCAGAATTGGACCCTGAGTCTAAATCTGAGACTCTGCAAGGTTAGCATAAATGGACAGTGAAATATGGTAAATACACAGACTATTTTATGTCATCCACAGCTGACACACGTGCTCCATTCAGCTCATATATCAGTGCCCAATCTTCCTGCTCCCTGGATTTAGGACAGTCCGTGGTTTCTTTGCATAACATTTTAAGTAATGTGTATGCAGGGGATGATTTTTTTTTTTTCCATCTAGCAACTAATGGGTTAGAAAAAAATATTTCCTGGCCATGATTTGCTTGTGTTTGTGTATATATAAAATGAAAAACAACTCCTCACTTCCTTTTAGCGAAAGAGTAGAAGCCCTTCCGTTAGGCCAAGTAACTAGAAAGGGAAATCTAAAGAGACCAGGTCATTACGTCTGGTATTCATTGACCAACCCCCTACAGAAATCAGTGGCTCTTTTCTACAGCATTACTGTAAAAGAGGTGAGGGTCTGGCCCAGAGTTGAGGATAATCATGTAGGTACAAGGGGTTTCTGAACCCTCTTTCTTGTTGCAAGGATTTTTCCCCACGTTTGTTGACCAAGCTGTATCGTGATTTAATTTCCACTTACATTATTGACTTTCTTGTTAAGCAATTTAAATAATCTAAACACATTAACTGCTCTGCAGTCTATTTCGGTAGCACATATGAAATTATGCTCTCAGGTAACTTGGAGAAGGATCGGATCTCATCGCTGTATTGTGTGTGACAAGGTAACATTTTGTTTCTCTGTTGTCTCTGACCGTGGGGTGCTTTCTGCTTGTTTTCGGGGGGGGGTTCACCTTTTTTATGGAAGCTTTCCTCCCCATGTAGACATTGATTATCATAACTGGTTGAGGCTTTTCCTCGTTACCCTTCAGTCAATGTATGCATTAAAAGCCCAGGAAGGGAACAATGGCTGAAGAAGTACCCAGGTGACTTAAAAGCATGTGTCCTAGGGGCTGTCAGTGGGGGTGCTAGGTGCCCAAATATTTATGTCCTTCTTGATAACAGGTGTTCAAATCACTTTTACTGAAATCGTTAGAGAAATTGGTGGAGAGGAAATGTTGAGTTTAGAAGGGGCTTAGCTGGTGCATAGTGGCTGGAGCTGTGGTTGGAGCTAGGTTAAGTGGCATCAGTTCAGTGCTGACCCCCGATTTTTAAAACCAGTGGTATCCTGAAAACTGAACCTGCTCCTAAAACACTTTTCAACCTAAATGTTTTATGTATGGAAAAAAAACATACAGTTGCTTTACTGTTTGCCTTATGGTGATGTCTGGAGGTCTTGACTGAGGTTGGGGCTGTATATGTACACAGCAAGGAACGGCATTTGCCCCCAGGATCTTACCAAAGCTTGGATGGATAAAAGGCATGAGGAAGGAAGTGGCATTGTCCCTATTTTGTAGGTGGGCACAGACAGGTTGATTGGGACAAGGTAAGTGGGGGAGTCGGTGGCAGAACCAGGAACTGAGCCTACATCTCCAGAGGTCTAGTCGACTGGTTTAGGCACGAAGCTGTGCTTTTCTGGAGACGAAGCAATCTTTACTTCTTGCCCTTTGAAGGAAGAGATGAGGTGTCATTCGAGGAAACAATACATAGAAGTGATCTATTTTTCTTCCCATGGTAGAAAGCCTCTCTCCAGACCTAATACCTTTGACTGCCTCTCCTGTTTTCATCCTGTCTCGAGGAATAAGAGCCCTTTTTCTCTCCCCCTCCTACTGCCAGCTCTTTCCTGACCTTTCATCCCTTTAGCTGTAGGAACCAAAGAGAGGGTATCTTCGTTTTCTTTCTGCTGTAGTATTTTTTCCTATCGCAGCTGTTTCTGCAAGTGGGCTGCCAGTATTCAAACTCAAAGCTAGTGTAAAAATGCCCTACTTCTCAGCAGGTGGTAAATTTTCCAGTTGCTAGAGATGGGGTGACTGTAAAAAGATTAATGGAAAGACTGGAAACATCCCATATAAACCATGCAAGTAACTGGTAAAGAATAATGCTTTGATCAAAATTGCTCTCTTTTTCTGTTGGTGAAAACAGACCGCGATGCCCCCAGACGTACTCACGACCTCAATGGATGTATTGTTTATGTTGCGTTTTAGTACATAGCGTGACTGATTCTCGTTCCCTTTGTGGACCCGGTCATCAATATTCGAGCTAGGAATGTGGCTGTCTAGTTGTGGTTGGCCCGAACGGCCATGTGATATTGTTTGTCTTCCCAGATGGGATGAGTGGATGTAAACGCTTCTTGGCAAGGAGGCTTGCAAATACGATTTTGCAAGAAACGCCCACGTGCAGCTTTGTTATTCGCTTTCTGTTAAAGTCAAAATGGTCATTCTTGGGTACATAACATTAGGTCATTACTGTGCATTATTCAGGCACCAAAGCATGAGTGGCCTACGTTGCAAAAGTGCATAGGCCAGGTGACTCAGTGGGAGATGCAAGTGTTAGGACCTTTATATAAAACCATTCATGTTCATTGTTCAGCTGTCTGATGTGGTTGGAGGAACCTGATTTTTAAATAGGCTCATCAACAAGTATAGATTGGCAGGGCCCTGTTGGCTTCAGAGGCACTGTGCCTATATCCCAGCCCTGAGAATCTGGCAGTCGCTAAACTGTTTGCAGGAGGGGGATGCGACCACCGGTGAGATGATTCCCCTCTCTAGCCCCCGTCCCCAGGAGAGCAACGGTAATAGCTGGCAAAGAAACATTTGTGAAGCCTCTTATGATAAGTAGGTCCTTATTTTCCCTGAAAGCCTCAACCGAGTCTATTGAGGCTGCAGCAGCATATTCACACCATCCCCTGTGAAGCGATGGGTCACAGGGGACGACTTTGAAGGAGGCTGTGGAAAAGCCGTTTTTGAACATGCTTCTTCAGCACTATAAAGCTCTGGAGATAAATCATCTCCGACAGGGATGATGTAGCATGGACCAGAGGAAGGAGGCTGGATCCTCAGCTTCACTGACTTCAGCAGAGCCGGGGGGGGACTGACACTGGGAACCCAAGGTGACTCCGTCAGATGTAGGGGGACTAAGTGACTTTCTTTGCAATGTGAGGGAAGAACCGGGAAGCTCCAGAGCCATCAAGCATCTTCCAGAGCTAGGGCTTCCCAAAGCTGAGGGCCTGAGTTCAGGAGAAAAGATAACATTTGCTCTTGCTGACCACCTATTGCACCTTCCATTGCACTGAATCAGGGATTGCAATGTAGTCTGGCCCTTAGGAATAAGCAGGCCATGCTGCTTATTAGGTCTATACAGTTGGGCTAAGAAAGCATTTGTTTGGGTATAGTCCCCCTCCTTGTCTATAGCCCCTGCCCCACTATGTCACATCAGGTGTATGCCATCATTACTCCACTGATTTCATGTGCCATCTCCAAGCTGGTTATGTCTCAGTAGTGGCTGAAGTGATGCCTGAATGTACATTTTAATTTATAAATATTTTGGCAATTTGTGATGGGCTAGATCATCCAGGCAAGGGTTAAGGGCTGTCTCATGACTCAGCTAGGCATTTAAGGGAAAGGTGTGGCTTTTGGGGAGGTGAGCTGAAGATAAGGGGTTGAGAAGATGGGGTGGGAGAGGATGGGTTGGGGAATGTATTTTTAGGGCAGGTGAGGGGGATTGCATTATTTGTGGTGGTATTCCTAAGCTTTTTACTTGACCCATCTACCACCTCAAAGCCTGTTGCAGATTTTGGTATGGCATTGGTGGCTTCCTAGGCTGGTAAGAAAACCTACCAGTTCATAGGATCCTTTGGGATGAAAAAATCCTGTAAAAGTAGGACAAGGTAAATCACACAGACAGTTCTGTGCAAAGAGTCCTTGGTGTCTTAGATGGGTTTGCTTTGGCCCATATTCACTCCCTTGTGCATTGGTGGTGAACTTCATTGCAGTTGAGTTGCACTGGCTCGGGTTTGCAGGGAAGGGAATTTCACAACTGAATAAGCAAGCAGGGTAAAAAGAGACTTTAAAATGTGTGCATGCAGGCATTTGCCCCAGAAATGCTCCCTTGTGGCCCACCTGCAGTTAGGTCTCATGGATCAAGTTTCTAACACTCCTCCCCACTGCAGAGAGTGTGAAAATAGAGATTGTGATGGATTAGGTTCAGGTAACACATTCACAGGTACTCCATCAGCACAAAATGAGGCCAGAGTTACTGAATGAGTTGCTAGGAGTTATTTGCTCAGCTCTACAAATGCTACTTAGCTGTATCTGAACCCTAGGGAAGGATCATAGCTATCCCTTTTTGGGAAGGGGAGGTACAAATAAAGCCCTCCTTTAAAGAGCTTGCAACCTGGATGGTAGCTGCAGTACAGCTTTATTAAGACTCTACCAAACACCTGATCTATGCTGACTGCCAGCTTGAATGCACTAGATAGAGACATCTGACCTTGATTCACAAAACCCTTCCTATTTCCTGCTTAACACCATTTTCTTCTCCCATGCTGCCCTAAAGCACCATCATGCAGCAATGCCTTTTGCTTTAGACAGGGTTCCTTTCCCTCTCAATTTTTTGGTTTCCTAAGCTTTATTGAAGGATCGATGCTGAGAACATTTCCTGACCCCGGGGGGGGGAGGGTGTATGTAACATATATATATAAAACAAATCAATAGTGGCAGATTCAGTTTGTTGTTCTGTTTACATTTTTAAAGATCACAATTTATGTGGGGATTTTAAGGTTTCCATTAATGTTCCTAAGTGATCTCTTGCAGCAGTCAAGAGAATATCACTTAGAGTTGCTCCTTGAACTGGAGGGTGAGCCTGACATAGCAACTGCTTTTAGCTGGTTTAGGTTTCTCCCCCCCCACCCATGCTTTCCCTTTTAGCATTGATTGATGCTCCCTTTAAAGGGGATAAAGTAGAATATGCACAACCCCACATGCAATGGGATTCAATGCAGAGCAGAGCACTGGTCTCAGGATGAAAAAAAAGAAGAAGATACAGCTGAGGTGCAATTTAGGGCAAGGCAGAAAAAGGGAGTGCAGTCCCTTACCCTCCCTGCACACACAAACTCCCAGCCAGACCAGCTGCAAGTTGATTAGTGATCACTCAGGTGAGAGGGCTCCCAGCCAGGAGACTAAGGCAAAATCAGTTCAGAGCTGTTTTAGTTGCTAAACAGAAGCCAGTTTCCATGCTCACCTTATCATGGCAAAGGAAGAGGGCAGCTCTAACTGCTTGTGTGCTAAAGGCATTTGTGTTGGAAGTGGGTGGAGAGAGTGTACAGTCTTGCTGAAGTTGACCTATCCTATTTCCAGGTATGTCAAGATTTTAGGTTTACAGGCTCACATCCAAAGTCTGACTGGCTTTTTGGTGGGGTGGTCTTGAGATATCCCATGATCACTCTCTGGCTCAGTGAGGCCTAGCTGGTATCTTGCCACCTCTTCCAGGCCCTTGGCCTCTAGTAGACCATGCTGGGTGAATGCACATTGCTGCCTCCAAGCAGAGGTGAGCAGCACACTGCGTAGTGTTCACTGCAGGATCTGAGTACTTCTGTGCTCACTGTCTACACCTCCGCACCCTCAGCTACTGTATCCAGGAAATGTCACCCTTCAGGATACGAATGAAACGATTTCCAGTCCCTACTATGGGACTCATGATACCCTGGTGTGCATGGGAGGGCCCGGGGGAGATCCTACCCCTAGGAGATGGGCAGGGCTGTAACTTGGTTGGCATTAGTACAGCCAAGCAGAATCACTGGGTGTATAAGCTAGCTCATAGCAAGTGATCCGTGTTACAAACCTAGACAAGGGAGCTGTTGTTGAGGACTAAGTGGAGGTAAGCCCTAGTCTTCCCATGCAGAGACATTGCTAATGGAAGGGCTCCTTTTAGACATGAGAGTGATATTTCATCCCCTGAGAAACCCTTCAGATCAACCTTAAACCATGATTTGTTGAGTCAGGTTGGTGGTCAAAGGCATGAACCTGGAAGCGTTCCTGTAAAGCGAACGGCTGCAGGAACCCAAAAACATTGGAGTAGCCATAATCAGTCCAAACTGGAATAAATCCAGGCCACGCTGCGTGTGAGGTTATATTTCTTTCTCAGACCTTTTGTCTTCCCCGTTTCAAGGAATTGCTAGTGGAGGCCAAATCAAGTCCTCCTTATGGTAATTTCAGTAGCCTGTGAAGGTCTGACCTACTGTTGTTTAAGCTCCATAAATGGCTCCCTGAGAGAGCTGGGTTGTCTGGGGCTATTCAGGTTTAATCAAATATTGTGATACGCAGTCCAAAAGACATCAGTGCGAATGCAGAGAAGCATAAACATAACGATGATGGGGTCCTGAACATACAATGCTGCTGGTGCTTATTTATTTATTAGCTGCATTAGGGCCCAGTTGGCCAAGATGCTCTATGAATATTTCAGATCCCTGATATTCAGCTGCTTGGAGCCCAGCAGGGCTGAACGTGCTATGTAGGCAAACACTCAGCATCTTGTATAACTGATCTCCTCCCTTGGATCGTTATGACACAGCTGTTCGGCACGCCAAAGAGAAGTCCCCTTAAACGAGGGGCTTAGCAAAGCGGTAGAGGAGAGGCCGTGTTGGATAGTGGTGAAAGGCAGCCAGGAAGTAGACAAGAGGCTGTAGCAGTACGAATTATAAGTGATTGCTTTAGTATTTCTTTATAGTGGAAGGGACATTGAAGAATCCTATTGTGTGAAGTGCTAAACTTGCACTCTTGAGGGCATTTCTGTGCTTAGGGAGAAGGCACCCAACAGTGGAGGAAGTCCTTGCCCCTCTCTCCCCTCTCTTCCATAGAAACACCTCCTGGTTTCTATCCAACACTTGCAAGCACAGATTACGTTCAGCAAGCTGATGTCTCACTCGGCGTCGACTGTTGTCCTGCGAGACGGATGGATGTCAACTACTACAAGCGCAGAGCAAAAACAGCAAAAAAAAAACCAAAAAAAAAAAAAGGCTTGTTGCATAATGAATGTAGCACGCGTCTCCACCAGAATGAACAAAAGGCATTTAAATCCTCCCATATAATGCCAGGATTGTAGCTGTGCATCCAGACCAATAACACCTAATGACAGATGTTGTCTTAACTGAAGTGAAGCCTTGACAATTTAGCTCCAGGATCCCGTTTAGACATTGTCCATTTGTACCTGAGGCACATGACGCATTTAAGCCATGAAAGAAATACGTTGCCCTGGAATAAGAGATGCCCTAGTGCCCCACTGGGAAGCTGTTATAAATGTGCCTCCAGCTAAATGTGTAGTGAGCTGTAGCCTAGCTAGTTGCAAACAACACCAGTTTACGCTTATCAGCTTTTTTTTTTTTAATCAATGGGTTTTATACAACTCTTCTCTCCAGGGAAATAGAAAGGAAGAGATAAAGCAACAGCAATGTAGTGGTCTGATACAGGAAGGGAGCGTTTGCAAGATCTACGATTAGAGAAATGCCGGCTTGCGCGGGGAAATTTGCTAGAGATTATGTGCTTATTAGCTTAACTCTTTGCATTCTTCTGCCTCGGCGGTGGGTGGGAAGTTTCTAGCCTAACAGACAGGCAGGAGGGGAAACTATGTTCTCATTTAAGGGGGCGTTGGATTTTTTTTAAGGTGCTTTTTTAGCTGGATGGGTGTTAGGCTCGCTGGATGTGCTCAGTCTCATTCCTCTCCCACCTCTGCTGGGGGGTGAGGTGATACAGGGTGCCTTCAATAACGATAAACTGGGGGTGCCCTTGTCTCTGTTATTATCTTCTTCACTGAGTGCTCGGTAGCTGTGGGGCCCGAATGGATAGGATTTGTGGCCCCTTTGGTTCAACAGTTGCCTGTGAATGCAGGGGGCTGGGCATGATAGCCCAAGAGGCCTCTTCCAGTCTTGTGTTCTGCCTCAAAAATGTTGTATTGTCCTGGCTTTTTCCCCGTGGGCATTATGGTGTTGTGTTTTTTTCCCTAAATAGCAAGTCATTAAGCAGCACTCAGTAGTTACGGGGCTAGCGTTTCTAGTAGCCAGGTCAGGACAATACCACTGTCTTCCCTCCAGTGATTGACCTCCTACTCTTCATCTGGGCATTGCACTGCCCTGCTTTGTCTCCACCATGCTTCTGGGTCCGAATGGCTGCTGTGCATTTGTTATCCTGGGGTAAGGATGCAGCCTTTTGTGTCTGTGAAGACGTAGCCAAGGAGGAAGAGTGAGGGAGGTGGGAAAAGGATGGTGTGGGCTGTGTCAGCGTAGCTATTCCCACACCCATGCTGCTCGTTTGAGTTCAGGTGATGGAGAGGCGGAGGGTGGTATTTAATGCAGTTCCCCACCAGTTTACTTTATTAAGAAAAACTTCAAGTTCATTCACACGGGCTTCAGAGAGTCCCAGGGGTAAAAGGTGCAGCCCTTACCTCCCAAGCCAAGAGAAGTGGGAGGAAGAAAGCTCAAACAACTTTGCCCCATCTTGGTGCCTGCTTTGTACAAGGGGCTCTCTTGAAATTTAGCTAACCTTTGTGACCAGTCTGTTAAAAACTGCCTTGAATTTCCATAAATGTGGCCTAAGCCTCTCCCATCTTTGACTAGCATCTCTCTTCTGTCAGAGCTTAGGAGTGGGTCTGGAGACAGCGGCATTATCATTGCAATCCCCAGTGTCTCTGCTGAGAAGGGTGTCTTTTCCTAGCCAGAACAAGGGCTTTTTTAGGGTGCTTTTATCCGCGTAAAGAGGCTGAAATCAAGTCAAACATCTTGCTCCACGTTTGTATCCTTGGGAATATCTTGTGTTGGGGAGATATCCCTAATATCTTTTAGGGAATATCTAAGGAGGCAGCAGTGGCTACATAGACTGCACTAAGGAGCAGTTCGTGCACAGAACAGATATCCCAGAAACTGTAGACATCTACTCTAATAATGGGCCTGATCCTGATCTGATGAAAACCAGAACAGCGCTATTTATTAATTATTACTATTACTCTTTGAGGAACTGCAGGCAACTCCCATCTATAGACCCAGGCCCAGATTACTGCGCTTGACTCACCAGGGGCTTTCTACTGCAATGCAGGTTCAACTCAAGCTTCAAAATCTGTTGAGAAAAAGCAAATGCTTGAATTCATTATTCAGCCTTTCCCCTTTCAGTTAAAGCACCTGAGATTCGAAACACCTGAAGATAAGAGCCAGGGGACGGACTCGAAAGCTCAATGGGAACCACACCTTCCATATTCCCTTCTCCTGGCTTCTCGCCAGGATGCTATTGCACGAGCTGCTTTGCACGACTGCAGGATGGCTCCCGTGGCAGCCGTCCGTTCAGCTTCAGCGTGCACTTCTTTCTGCTGCATCTTACTTTGTCTTCCCATTTGTCATTGTTGTGTGCACATATGCTAAAATGCTGGGATTTCAACAGACCGGAGTGGCAGCATTACCGAAACTTCTGGGTATTAGTGTAAATATAAATTGCCATCTGGCCAAGCTCTGATGCTAAGAATGTAGCACTGCAGACATGTGAATTGTGAGGAGGAGGACACGGTTTTAAGTCTGCGTAGGGAAGCATGGCAGGGGCTGGTGGATGCAAGGAACAGAAGCAGGAAGCAGAACAGGCATTAGGGCTGGGCTTTTGAGCATGACGTAGGCGTTTAAGGACGCAGGTGTATGTCTCGCTGGATTTTCAGAAATGGTGACATGCTAATTCCCATTCAGTGGGTTTAAGCGATTTTTTTTTTTTTTTTCCTTTGGAAAATCCCCCCCAGGGTGACTAAGCGTGTGGTTAAACACCTCTCTCTTAAGGCATCCTTAAAAACCTGGCCCACAGACTGTAAGTCCAACCGGTGCATGTTCAGATTGGCAACATCTCTGTGCTGGCAAACTTGCAAGTTCAAGCAAGGAAAATGGCCTTGTGGTTGTAACACGAGGCAAGGAATTGAGAGGCATGGAGACGATTCCTGGCTTCCCACAGGCTCCTTGCATGACCTTGGACAAGTCACTTAGGTCCTGATTAGGGCACTGGACCCCCACTACTGAAGTCAAGGGGAGCCGATTGGGAGTGCAACCCCACCAGACCTCGTGCCTGTCTTCTCACTGTATTTCAAGTCCCCATCTATAAAAAAACAAAAAAAACCTGTTAATTCCCAAGCTCTCAGGGATATGCCTCCTCAGATATGGTGATGGTGAGCACCAGAGAGGATAGAAGACATGTACCGATGCATGTATTTTGCTGGGGGAGAATGATTTATGTAGATATAGTTCATAGATCTCCACCCTCTCTTCCTTGGAAAAAGGCTTGATTTGGAAATAGGCAGCTGCCTTCCCTCTCTGCTCCCATCGGCTCTAGCAGCTCTATTATAGCAAAAATGAGCAGTAGTTATTCAGCTAATTTCTCCACCTGGCTGCTTGACCCTGGCCAGCTCTGCTCCTCATTTGCTATTCTGCAGCAGGGCCGTTTTCAGGAAAGCTTGTTTTCTTGGGGGAAACATGATAAGGAAAATTGTTATTAAGAGGAATGACAACACACATGGGCATCTGACCGTTGTTTTGGGTCTAATTGTCTTTAATTCAATTAAAACGGAGCTGCCCATCAGTTGGAGAGAGGTGATGCCACATCAACATGAGCGAGTCTCAGTGCCATTGTTGGTGTTGCTCCTCAGAGCTCCTGGGTCCTTCTCAACATGGTTTCTGCAGTAAATACAAGCGCATGCAAGACCCCAGTTGCTCCTTCAATGCCTTGCTCACCAACATTGCACTATTTTACAGCTTGTGGAAAACTGACGGGAATAAGCGACCCAATCACGATAAAAACCTCGGGATCAAGGTTCGGCTCATGGATGACAGACCCTCTAGCTCCAGAAGGTGAAAACAAGGTAAGGCTGTCATCTCCACCCTCTGCTTCCCACCACATGCTTGTTATGTCTGATGTTACTCTCTGAAGCCCTGGCTAGTCCTCCAGGGCAATGTCCAGTGGAGACGATGGAAAGAGATAATGTCTCCCTGAGCTTTACTGGCCATGCCAGCACTGCAGGCCTATCTGCACCGCACCGATTACACGCACAAGGTCCTCTCCTAGCATGTGCTGGACTGTGTGTCTGGATCATATCGGGGCAGGTTCCTCTTTGGCTGGTCCCCCAGCAAGGTGCTAGAGGGGGTTTAGCCCAGGTATCAGAGAAGGCATGCACGGTAACATTCCCGCAAGCTGTGCGTCTCTGTATTTCTGTAGGCGGTTGTTCTGCTTCCAGCAAGGAAGGTTTGCTTATTTATTCCTTTAGTCGTTTTGAGGTTTTTTTCCTGCAAATTTTATTGCATGTGAAAATGGTCCAGATTGGCACACCCCTGTGCTGGGAGTCCTGTTTGTCCAGCGTTGCTGTGTGGTCTTTGGTAGAGACGGATCAGACATCTGACCACTGATGCTTCATCTCCAATGTAGAGGCGTGGTTCCCAAGCGGGGAGGGGAGAGGTTATTTTCCATGGTTTATTCAATCCTGGTCCTCTCTACTGAGAATGTCAAACAAGTATGCCGGTTAGCGCCGCTTGTCGCAGCATTGTTAGTGATGAGGATGCTTGGGCACTAGCAATGGGCTTGAGACCCATCAAACTCATTCTCTGCAGCCGTAAGTTTCTTTATTAACCTATAAAGCACCTTTGTAGAGGGCTCGGCGGAGCCATAAATTTTATTTCAGGCTGGATACCTGAATGCAAACTTGCAGGCGTGTTACAAGCACAAAAGCACTCTAGGACTTCTCAGCGGGAGCTTTGATTTAAAATCCATTTGCTGTTTGTTTTGATGATTTTGAATTTCTGTTTAGCTAGTTAATGGCAAGAGCCAACTCTGTAGTGCTTGGGTGAAAATTGACATTCCTTTAAATAAAAGGGTGGGGGAAAAAATCCCTCCTTATCTGAGTCGCCCTCATTTTCTAATGTGTGGCAAGCAAATATATGACCTCCACGCAAGTGATGGAAGGGAGGACCCAATATCTGGTTTATGCTTCCAGTCTAGGTTTGGTTTTCATTTGGGGGGAAATGGTTGACCTGTGCATTGATGTATAATGATGACTGAAGACCCCAGCTGAAGAGAATCAGGCCCGCTGTTACTAACCAAGGGAAGAAGATGTTTGACAAGTCCTATTAATTTCTATTATCTTGCTGCCTACGCCGCCGATGATGTCATTTGGCCAACCCGTGTCTCTCGTCCCCTTCCTTCCTCCACCTTCAATTTTGTGAAGAATTAACGGGCTGCATCAAGAGAGGTTTCTGGTTTGCCTGGGTCTTTTCTATTCAGACCATTCAATTTCGATTCCAAGGAGGCAGGAGGCCAGCCACTCGCTGAAAATCAATCTAGGCTTCCCATGACTGATGGAATGGAAAATATCTCAAGGCTTTTGCCGAGGGCTTTCTAAGAGGCAAAGCAAACAATGGTCCAAAACAACAACAACAAAAAGCTTGGCTAAATGGAAATCCGCTGTTATTAATGCAGCAGTTAAAAGCAGAGCGGGGGGAACAGGCAGAGCGAAAACAAGGAGTGAGAGCCAACTCATTGGCCGGTTGGCGTTTTGGTTGGGTTTTGCGGCTGACCGTGGGCTGATGATCCTTCCAGGGGATGCCAAAGCTGGCCTCGTTTCAGAGACGTTTCCTTGCTCTACACCCAGGCAACAGGCAGATGGTCTGTCTCTCCCTCTCTCCAACAACTCCAGACCCTTTCCTGCTGCCCACACAAGCTCCTTAGTTGCCATACCCCCGAGAGTTTGAGTCAGCCTTGAAATCCAGAGTTTTCACGGACGGGAATTCATTTCGGTCCCAGGCACCCATGTTACAAGCATCACTGGGACCAACCTTAGGACGTGACGAGAGAGACTGCCGAATAGGACAGGACCTTCATCGGTTAATGGTCTCCTGTCACGGCATAAACATCAAGGTGAAGCTGCAAGGTGTATTTAAAGCTGGAGACGGTGAGCCTGTGACGCTATGTTCTTGTACCATATAATCAACACAGATTTAATCGCTTGATCTGATCTGGGGATGTGTGCCGTGGAAGGACAGTATCTCGCTGCTCTTTATTCACCTGCTCTTAGGCTCTGAGAACAGGCCTGTTTTATTTTGTGGCCCGCCTGGGTCCCGCTAATGCTAAAATGTGCTGGCATTTTTTTCAAATTTGCAGCCTATGACTTGCCAGGTCGACTCGAAGTGGCTTGTGAGCCTGCAATCAGTAAGTGGATGGGATGATGCAGGATCCATGTTGCGTTGAGTATCACGTCTTTAACCTCCTGGACACCATAACTGTGGAGCAGGATTAGCACTTTCTGCCCACGTCACTTCTCCTTTCGCTCCCAGGTGAATGCAGCCTTCGCTGCATGGGCTATCATTTGAGATGTTCACCCAGCCCACGGACACGAGGGGAGTTCCTCCTGTTTCTCATTACCATGCAAGGAGAATCAGGCCTTTTACCTTTCCCATCACTTGCCTGATCCCCACCTGAGGGCCTTCTGCTCCTCCTAGCAACTTCTCAAAGTTATTGGTCTTAAATAACTTCTTCAATAGCTGTTGCAGGTAATTTTCCCCAGCAGGTATTTTTTCAGCATAATTAGCAGAGGGACAAGGTTTTTCTGTGGACTGCAGTGCAAAATTGATAAATTTAAATATATCTAGAAATAAATATAAATTGAGAAATGCATAACGTATAGCTACAGAATGATCTAAAACAGCTTCACCATCCAGTAGTAAGTGAGATCTTAAGGCATTTGTTCTGTTGTAGTAACCTAACTTGGAAACAGAAGCGAGTCATTTGAACTGATACCGACTTGCCAATACATTTTCTTGATAGTGAGCAATTGCCTTCATATTTTTCTCCATGCTAAATTATTGGAGGTCCATACAGCAGATGATACGTGTGTGCGCATGTGCGCACACAAATGCATGCACACACATATGCATGTGCCCACACACACATGCACAATAATTATGTATATAGTTTACAATTGATTCAATTTAAAGCCTATAAACATGCAAAAATCGTGTATATAGTTTACAGTTGATTTAATTTAAAGCCTATAAATCTGAGAATTCAAGGGTTGTGTGGCACAGTGTGAATCTGATAACAAGTGGTGGCTGAACTGTAGGTCAGATCTGGATTATGCCACGAAGTATAATGAGTTTTTGGTGTGCTGCTTCTGCCCTGGTCCCTAAATGGTCAGTTGTTTCTCTCCAATGTAAAATCATTGAACACAATAGGGGATGACTGGGAGTACCGGGAGAAGCCCACCAATGAAGCGGCAGGTGGATTTAAGTCTGGGGGAGAGATGTACGGGCGAAGCCACGTGTGGGAGAAGCCTCCTTAAAGTCCGCTTGCACTGTGTCTGGCATGAGGCAATGCTACCTACCAATCTCTCGATCTCTCATTTGCCAGAGGATGAAATCTCATCAGATCCAGCCACTTCCAAATGCTAGCATTAGCAAGTGTTTTTGCTTTTGCTTTTACAGTTAAAAAACGCCGACAGAGTTTGGTGCATAGTATTTTTTAATGACCAATAATGAAATAGGAGCAGCAGAGCAATAACACAACTCGGGTTTCAGTTTTGTTTCAGGCTTGCTATACTTTCCGAGGACATTCAGTTGCATGTAGGGTTTTCTTTAATCCAAAGAATGGAAGCCCTAACTCAGTAGTTTCCACCTGGGAAGAGGAAACTCGATGCCTGTTTTCCTGAGGCTTCCTCCTGCCAGCCAGGAGATCAAGATCTTGCTCTTTCTGGGACCTCCTAGCGTCTTTCCCAGGTCTTCCAGGAGAGGTGTATTGAGGATCAGAGCTATGCATGTATCCTCTACCCATGATCAAAGACTACTTCACAGCTGGGCTCTGCTCCAGGAAGTCGAAAGAGCTGCGCAAGCATTTTGTAGACATCTCATATTAATTTGCTACTCTAAAATAAGCAGCCACACAGAGTATATGTGTCTTTGCACCCAGTGCAGCATCTGTTACCTAATGGATGACATATTATAACCGTGGAAACAGTGGTACTGTTGACTTGATTTTTCTCAGGTTTGTCACAAAAGGACGGGCGGTACAAAGTTACATTTGTTGAAGGACGCATACAAATCCGTGCCCTAAAAATGCATGCTCACTGCTATTTAATTTCTTTTCTCGCCTCCCGCTCATATGATTCCTGATGTAGCAAGCAGCTGTGTTATTGTTAGGCAGATGCGTGGAAAATGTCATTAACAGGACAGATCTCTCTTTTCCACACTAACTATATTGCTTTGTAATTTGCTTCAACATTGGTTGCAAATGACTAAAGCCTTTTGTAAAGAGTCTAGACGGTGTCCCTAGTGCACTGGCATTTAAGCAATAATTTAAAATATCTTCACCGTCCAGCAATAACCTAACAATAGTGAGGTTTTGATGTCTGTGTCTGTTGTATACCAGCAGCCTGGCTGTGAGCTCTTCGTGCAGGAATGCATGGTTTTTAAACCGATGTGGACTTCCCAATCCGTTTCTGTGACAATGAGCGATCGCATTCATATTCTTCTGCATGCCAAATTAATGGAGTTCCACACAACAGATGATATTATTTAATAAATGCGGCCATGATGAGGCCTACGGGAAGCAAAGGCGGCATCAGCCTAATATACTGGTTTTTATCCAGTCGGATGTTAATTGCCCTTTCAAAGGACAGTGACAACCACCTGGTACTTCAAGGCAACAGCTTAAACTGCGAGGCTGCTGGGAAGATATAAGCCATCTTGGGAAGCCTTTGCACACAAATTAATTCCTTGAGTTGGTTTTTAGATAGTGGGCCTGGGTTTTTTGCAGGGGGGGTTAATCATTGGTGGCACACTCCAGATGCAACCCCTTTCCAGTGAAAGCCCTTCCCCTTTGCAATTTTCTTTGCATTCCTTTGGACACTTGGTGTCTCTGCAAGAAGATGCTGTAGCAATAACTGCCAGCCTCTACGCCGCTCTCTGAATAAGCAGGATGCGTGCTCTGTTGCTGAGCTAGCCGGCTACGCTCCTCGAACAAGGGAAGCCAGCAAGAGTCGTTTCACACATTGGCCCCCCTTCCTCACAAGTGTGGCAAGACACAGAAGGGGAAAAACTAGTCTTTTCTCTGAGACAAGCTTCCCTAGTTTTGCCTCCAGATCATTATCTTTTAGCATCGCTCTCCCTTTCTTTGGCAAATTTGCAGACCTGTAACCCCACCTCTCTTTGCACGGGGGGTGGAAAAAAAGATCCCCCCAGCTTACTTATAATGATGGTTCTTGGTCTGTTTATAACAGCGCATGTTTCCTTTGTTCACCTAGGTCTGGTACATGGATAGCTACCACAACAACCGTTTTGTCCGAGAGTACAAATCCATGGCGGATTTTATGAACACAGACAATTTCACCTCTCACCGACTCCCTCACCCTTGGTCTGGCACTGGTCAAGTGGTCTATAATGGCTCTATCTATTTCAACAAATACCAAAGCCACATAATCATCAGGTTTGACTTGAAAACAGAAACCATCCTCAAGACTCGTAGCCTGGATTATGCTGGTTACAACAACATGTACCACTACGCCTGGGGTGGGCACTCTGACATTGACCTCATGGTGGATGAAAATGGGTTGTGGGCCGTCTACGCCACCAACCAGAACGCGGGGAACATTGTTATCAGCAAGCTGGACCCCAACACCCTGCAGAGCCTCCAGACCTGGAACACCAGTTACCCAAAACGCAGCGCCGGGGAGGCCTTCATCATCTGCGGCACGCTCTATGTCACCAACGGGTACTCGGGAGGAACCAAGGTGCACTACGCGTACCAGACCAACGCCTCCACATACGAGTACATCGACATCCCCTTCCAAAACAAATACTCGCACATTTCCATGTTGGATTACAACCCCAAGGATCGCGCCCTCTATGCCTGGAACAACGGGCATCAAATACTTTACAATGTCACCCTCTTCCATGTCATCAGGTCTGACGAATTGTAGTCCCGTCTTGTCTAGAAACTGATTTCAAACAAACAAACAAAATTACTAATATCGAGGAAACACACTTATTTAAAAATAAATCAAATAAACAAACAGCTGCCAAAATAAAGAACAACTTCACGGAGGATTGATTCTACAGCATAAATATGACAGATCAGCATTACCTCTACATTTCTAGAAGTCCAATCCTGTGTTATAGACTTAAGAATAATAAGAGTAATTGCAGCTGGAACTGCACTTGAAGATACACTTAAGTTTTGGGTTTTGTTTTGTTTTTTTGTTCCAATAGAAAAGCTATAGTACATACTAAAGAAGTAAGGCAATGACTGTTGGAAGCTTATCATTGGGGACTCTCTCTCTTTCTCTCTCTCTCTCTTTGTGTGTGGGTTGCATGGACATTTTCCTATATCATGGTCAGCTGTGATGGATGTGTGATTTGTATTTCTAAGTGGAAAAGCTGACCCATGAGGAGCTATCTTGGTGTCTGGTTAAGACTAACACTGGTTAGTTTTACTTGCATCTCATTGCAGCTACTGTCTCTCAATTGTGTTTTTGTCACTTAGATTAACTGTGCTGAGACCCAAAGTAGCTCATGGATATGTGTCTTAGTAACTATTAAACACGATGGTTTAAGTATGTATTATGAACAAGTTGTTGTACCCATATTGTTTGAACTTATGTATTCAGCAAATATATTGTATAATGTATGTCTGTTATTTACCAGAGGTGGCAAAACTTTGTATGTCCAGTTTATGCAATGGATGTTGTAAATGCAATGACGTAGTTTGGACTAATAAATGATGGTTTTGTTGCTGAAAAGAGAAAAAAATCAGTGTTCACCCTTATACACAGGTAACCAATTTCATGTTGACAATTAAAAAAAAAAATCTCTTACTGTTATAATATATACATAGCATTATGGTTGATGGTTACAGCTTCCGTGGAAATTCTGTGGCGTTGGATTCCCACATGAAGCTTTCTGAATATGGAAGTGTGAAGGAAATTAATTTTTTTAAGAGGAAAACTTTGTACTATCCACAGTTATCTAAGGAACAATAAAAATATTAGGAGACTTCCTTGCTTTATTTGTTGTGTATTCTGTGTGTGTGCGTGCGTGCGTGCGCGCGTGTGTAATTTCAGAAAATTATTGTGTCTAATTCTTTTCCCGGTTATATCTGTGCAACTGGCTTGATTTACATGGTAGTTCCAAGGTTGTAACTATAGGAAAAATTGGTCTACTGGGTATAATAGCTGGCTCTGGGTAGCTGCATCGGGGATTTCAGATGCTTGTTTGTTTGAGCGATGTAGAAAAGAAAATCAGGTTGATGCTCTATCCGATTGCACAACTCATTTCTGGTTTTAGGTTATGCGGTATTCATCACTGTTCATGAGTCCTTGGAGATGCATCCCTGCCTTGTGCTCAGCCCCTGGGGTATAGTCTGCCACAAGCCTTCTCTGTAGATATTGCTTGAAGGAGTTAACTCCTCGGTTTAATTCATATATACAGTCTCTACTACAAGAGGCAGCAAAGAAAGCTTCGCTGATGCTGTATCGATTCACTGCCAGCAAATATGGACTTTTTTGTTCCCAACAGCGCCGAGCCTATCCTGTTCAGTATCCTGGGGAAAAACAAACCGAACCAAGACAATAAAAATATCACTTAATTTGAATTTACCAGTGGGAGAAGCCCCTTTGCCCATCACATTCATCAGGGATTAAAACACAATACCTTCAAGACTGAGACTGTACTGTTTCCATACCCCCGTCTAGTGTTTATTTGACTGTTTTTCTACAAGCTTAAAACAGTAAAACTGTTCTTAGGCCTTGAATCCAGGGTGCCCCAATGCTCTTCACGGCCCATGGTTGACTCCAATTGCCCCCGAGCATATCACAGCCCCTCTGCTCCATTTGATGTTGCTTGTCATGGCAAAAACTCTGCTAATCGCCCGCTGCATTAGTGTTATTAGGCTAATGTACAGTAAGCGTCACTAAAAAAATGTGCACTGGTGCTACTGCGCAGTAACTCTAGGTACTGTGCATTTAGTTAGTACCTTATTTGAACTTATTTTGAACTTTATTTGAACTTTATTATTAGTTATTACATCCTTTGAACAGGATCTAAGGTGCATTAATAGAAGTGTAGACATGCCCACTAAGTGCTCTTGAATTGTCTTTAAACAGATCCTTTCTATGCTCCTCAGACACCCTAATCTGCTCTTCCCCAACTGATGCAGAACCTTTCCAGATGCCCAAAACCTACCTTGTCCTCTGCTGATTTTGATCACTGCTCAGCTGATTCGTTGTGCCACGAGACATAGAGCCGTGCGGCAATACACTCTCCAGGGTCTCTGGTGACCAGCAGCTATCATTCAATTTACTGCAGCTTAGTTAAGGAGAAGGAAAAACTATACGCTGGAGTCCTACACCCCTTCTGGAAGCCTTGAAAGGTAGTCTGGGAAGAGTTTGAGGATGCTTCTTGTCACAATGAAATGGCCAATGGATTTCTTTTTTACTCATGTCAGGACCCTACTGGACTTGTTACTTCACCAGGATTTAAGACACTTGGGTTTGGATCCCAGATCAGCCACTGACTTTATCCCTCAGTTTGGGCAAGTCAGGTTGATCCACTTTCTCGGTCAATTCTCTGCCTGTTAAATGGAGATGATAATATTCCCCTGCCTTACAGGGAAGATAAATTGCACTGGTGATTGGAAGATACTCTGCTGCTAGAGTAATGGGGGTCATGTGCACACTTAAATTCTGCTCAGAAACTGTAAGCGTTTCTGTTTTGCTATTAACTGAACTCACAGTGCGAGAGGGGCTGGACCTGATCATCTCGTGAGGTCCCTTCCAGCCCCTCACAGCAATGAATCTGTGAGCCCTGTGGCATTCAAAGCTCTTACTTTAAGTACGAGTCCCAGGGCCAAAGAGGTTAAGGGTCCTTTCTATACATTCATATATGTACCTTTAATTGTAAATAGGAATCTAGTAGTTCAGCCTTGGGGAGCCAGATAGTCATACGTGACACTAGCCACTTCGTATCCCTTGGTGGCATTGGCTACAGAAGTTGGTGTGCCTTGACCGTACTGATCTTTGACTGGGCCTGCAGGACTAGGAAATGTTTCTACTCTAATAAGTTTACATTCTTTGAAAAAGGAAGCAGAGAGAAACAGTTAAATGGCTTGGTTTGTCACCAATGTAACATCCCAGTTAAGTAAGGTGGATGCCAATACATTGCTTTCACGTTGTTTAACTGTCTAGCAGGGAACTCTGGAAAGGGTTTGCCATGGGAGATGGTGCTGGCTGCTGGCTTAGACAGCTGGAGGCCTCTAGTCACGGGCAACTGAACACGTGCAACATATCATCACTGCAAAAAAGATTAAGGATTTGCCCTCTTGGCATTAACAGGTGATCCCTGCTCAATGCTTCAGTGCAAAAATGCATCCACTGCACAATTGTTCATGTTGATCAGAACATCTCTTTCTTCATCTTTCTCATTCACTTTATAGTTTTGAATTACAATTCTTGCCTGAGGTGTGTATGGGAATACTTCACTCGCACAGCTCACTCGCTGTGTGCTACACAATGCCTTACTTTGGCCTCTACACCACATCTTGATCCTTTTTGCTAGCGTGGTCCATTTAATAGCTGCATCCATTTAATGTCCTTGAGCATTACAAATTCTGAATACCTTTCTTCATTATGCACACCCAAAGTCAATGTGATGAGAAAAGTGGTCAACGGCATTGCATCTTTGTCCTGTTACCTGTTGTGCCTCTTCTAGAAGTAGATGCCATATGGCCATATACTTGATGATGTGCATTATTTCTCAAGTTGATGAGCTATTTCAAGGTAAGCGGGTCCCAGAAGAATTACAGTCTGTCCACAAGTGACTTCGCTGTTCGGTGTATGAGGCACGTTGAGTTGTATTCATTGCTGGCATGACTCCTAGGCAGACAGTGAATTGCATCAGTGGAGAAACCAGCCTCTCACGTTAACTTTTTACCACGGGTTCATTTAAAAGCACCTTGCCAAATATTCCTGTAGGCTTCAACCTGATGTGAAGAGAGTGCCTTGTGCTAAGCAGGCTCCAGAGCCTAGTCAATGCATTTGGCTATACCAGCCATTTCCAGGCCCCGCTCTGTAGCTGAATAACTGATTAAGCTGCATCAATTTTGCCCACTTTTGACATCCATACTTGGTTTACCTGCATCTTTCGATGCATCTGGCCCACTCACCTCTAGGGAGTTGGGAATGTATGGCCCTTCATGGAAAGAAGAGCCTTTCGCCTTATCAGAAGGAAGAGCAATAGCCCAGCAGAGCGCTTCCCTCTTTCGGTCTTGGCAAGGTAAAGATGCTTTCCTGCCTTTCATGCACATAAATGGCAAGTATCTAGTTGGTCTAATAAAAGACATCACCTCTTCCATGAGTTTTGAGGCCTCCCTGCCTTTGCTACAGCTGTTTCCCATGGTGCCCCACCACGTTACCCCATAGTCTTCCAGGGGGCAAAGCACTTGGGCATGGAGGGTGTCTATCACTCCTCCTACCACGTGGGGAAAGCCCACATTGGCATCCTTTTTTCACCAGGTTTTGAAGGCACTTTGCCCTCAGCTGAGTGAGGCAGAAGAAGAAAAGTACCTATTTAGGGATGCCTTCCTTCCCCTCTGCTCGTTCTTAAGAAAGCTCCTAATGCTTATTAGCTAAGGAGAGGAGATCCGCTCGGTCTCCTCTCTTGTGTCTACCCATTTCACCTCCTCTTCTCATGATCTCTTCTCCATTACACAGGCTCTCCTCAGACTCTTTCCATCTTGCACCCGTCTTTCGCCTTGCCTTCTTTAGGTTCACCTTTCTCTTCTTCCCACACCTCATTCTTTCCCAACTCGTGTCTCTGTACACGTTTCTCCTCCATTTTTTCCCTTCCTGCTTCTTTTTGCCTTCGTCCCGCAATCTGCTCGTCCACTTCAACATCCTCCTCATTCCCCCCTACCTCATCCTTTGAACAAAATGCCAGCCCATCCAATCTCTATAGTTGTGAGTCACGACTGTTGCCCGAGATGCGTGGCAGAATACTTCTCCAGCACTGCTCGCCCGCTGCATGCTGCACATTGCATTGCAGGGCCCTCCTCTCAGCACCGAGGACGGAAAAGCATTGCTGCAGATCTGCAATAGCCACAAATTGGACAGTTTAGTGCCTTAGAAACATGGAGTGGGACATGAACAAGAATTACCTGCATTTCCTGAGACTGTCTTTCCTTTCAACAAATAGTCACCCAGGTTGGGTGATGCAACGAGCTTGTTCCAGCAGTGGATGCAGGCACCGTGCCTGAATATCTGACCCCAGCTTCCTGCCCAGGGCAGGGGGTCAGACTCGATGATCTAATAGGTCCCTTCTGATCCTAACATCTATGAAACTATGAAACAAAGCTATATAATTGGGCAATGTTTGCAGTCTCAGATCAGCTCGCTGGTGCCTTTCACAGGCAGCCCCTGTCCTTGTAAGGTGCAGAAAAATGCAGGGCTAAACTACCCCAGCACCTGGAAATACAGCCAGGAGCTTTGGGTGAGAGCTATGGTGGTATTCATCCCTATTTACGTGTCTGACTTCCGCTGAAATTGCAAAGACTGCACTGACTCTAAACTACACAGCAGTGTGTGCAGATGGTGACTTTTATATACCCAGGGGAGCAAGCACAGTTTTACAGGCTCAGTCATAGACAGGCAGACATAGTCAGGAGTCAAAGCTGATAATTTGGCTCATGAATTTCAAAGTCTATGTGCATTAACGATGGCGTATTAAACACACACACCGCCTCAAACACGTGTATATAGGAGGCGACTGCTCCCCCTAGGCTGAAGAGGAGCTATCCATGCAAGTAGCCCCCATCAACTTCAGCAAAATTCATTCAGGCACCTGCCCCAGAGGGGTTTTCTCGTAACACCAGGATTGTTGCTGAGATTTATCATTATACTTAAAGCTAAAGAAAAAAAGAAAATCCCTTTCCTTTCTTTGCTGTTACTTGCACAACCTTCATTAGTTCTGCAAGGAGCAATTGAGGAGCCCATATGGAGACAGATATCATTAAAAAAAAAAAGGAATCCTGGCCTCTTAATTAGCTCCTCATTATCTGAGAGTTCCATATTGAAGCATAAAGATGTTGCAAGGCAATTTGTTGGGTTTCCAATTAAAACTTTTCGAATTGTTGAGCCTTTTAATACTTTATGTTTACAAATTATCTTGGAACTAGACCAACGCACACATTTCCTTCACTGGGAAAATATGGCTTTGGATGGTATAGTTATTAATATAAAATCCATAGTTTTAATAAAGTCATAAAGTATGTCAATGAGACTGCTCTTTTTCTACCAGGTACAATAGCAATGTTTCTCCTTGAGTGAGTGCAGAAGACTAGGCATCATTAAGAGGGCAATTATAAGCTGATTTCTTAATAACTCTACTTTTACAGCATAGTAAAAACAAATCTTTGCATCCTTTGCTATATTAAGTCACTATAGACGTGCTCCTACAAAGCCATCTTAGCTTTTGAGTGCCCATGGTTCAAGTTAAAGGCACTGGGAGATGAGACTACCCAGCACCTCCAAATCGGGGAACGGTACACCACAGAGCTAGGCTCTTCATAAATTAATAACAGCTAGATGGGTATGGATTATATTCACTGCGTTGCACAAGCTGCTGGCTGAGGAAGTGGAGCAAAAAGATACTAAATGCAAAAGAAAAATAGAGCCTTTCTACAAAGCAATGAAACACACATACACATCCTAATTTCCCTGAAATTTCTATTACCTGCGTTAATACACTGGCTGGTAGAAAAGGGAAGAAAATCATCGGTGCGTAAGTATGCCTTGCTGAAGTCACTGTAACGTCGCTAAGTTGAACTTAGATAACAAAATGTTGGGTAGCATTTTCAAAAGTACCTTATAAGCCAGCTTGCCAGTGACTTGCAAAGAAAAGTAATGCCTAAGGTCCCAGTTCTCCAAAAGTATTCATGTGATTTCCATGGGAAATCAGTGCCTAAATACCTTTGAGGATCGCAGAATCATACTCAATGGGCACACCAGCACGTCACCCTAAAGCAATGCAGCAATGCGCTGTGTTGCTGTATGGTGCGCTATGGTGACAAAACAATCACACGGGTCTACACGTGATCACTAGCTATATCGCTGTAATGGTGTGCTCCCTGCTTATAGTGCATTGCTACAATGACGCAGAGGGGAGATCTAAGCATGTGCCGCCCGTACAGTGCAGGATGGGTGGTTATTGCACTGTAGTTTAGTACTTTCAAAAGGAAGCACTAAAGTATGGTGCAGTGATAACATCCCCATACAGTGATGTGTAGATGTGCCCAATGAGGGTTGGAAGGGACCTCAGGAGGTCACATCCAGTCCAACCCCCTGCTCACATCAGGACCAGCCCCAACTCCATCATCCCAGCCAGGGCTTTGTTGAGCCAGGTCTTAAAACCCTCCAGGGATAGAGACACCCCCACCTCTCTGGGGAGCCTGCTCCAGTGCTTCACCACCCTCCTAGCTAGAAAGTTTTTCCTAATATCCAAGCTTAACCTTCCTTGCTGCAGCTTGAGCCCATTGCTCTTTGTCCTGTCATCTGCCCCCACTGAGGACAGTCCAGCTCCGTCCTCTTCGCAACCCCCTGCAGGGAGGAGAAGGCTGCTATCAAAAGTTAAAGACTACTGTCAAAGGCTAGATGTGGTACCTAAGTATCTAGCTTGCTTTTGAAAATAGGACGTAGGCTCCTAACCCACTTCAGTGTTTTTGAACAACAAATGATCTTCTGTCTCAGTGGGGAAGGAGGCATTTCTCTACACATCCTCTAAAAATATGGCAGGTTATTGGGAATGATGAGGTCACCTGATGATCCTGCAATGACTCTTGGTGTCAGGTGTTAAACCCAGAGGTGAATCCAGCCACGTCTAGGAAGAAGCAGAAGATGAGGGAATACTTTCTTCTTCTGGTTTCCTCAGCACTCTTGTTCTTGCCATTTAGACTCCCTCTAGACTCCTTTGGACTCGCAGGAAATCATGCAGTTGTTGTGTTGGAGGTTAAATCCCTTGTTCTCCGCTAAATACCATGCTAACTACTTTCACCTCTTTTTCTGACGTGTTCCTGAAACACATGCACTGAGAAGCCAGTGGGCTCCTAAAACTAAAGTATTCCCTGCTCCTTTGTTTTAATTTATCCCTTCTTCAAGCTCCTGTGGGTTTTTGCAGCAAACAGTGAGCCTCAGGCTGCCACAGGCTTCAGTGTCATTGGTGAGCAACCTAAATGGTTTAAGACTAGCTCAGGTGTGTTGCACACACGACAACCAGATCAATGTGGGCATCCCTACCAAGGAAGCCATTCAAAGCCAATGACTCCAACTGATGACAATTTTCCACTGACTCTAATGGACATGAAATCCAGCCTGTCATCAGTGGCCGTGTCTACATGAGATGCTTTACTGCTCAGTAGACTAATCTACTGCTCAGTAAAGCATCACCATCTATACATGCAGAAGCATACCACGCAGTATATTAGTCCAGTGTACTGCACAGCAAATTTACTACCTGTATATGCCAAATAGCCAAATGGCAGACAAGGTTCTTTGGGTGAATTTGATATCTTTTATTAGACCAACTTAAATAATAAGCCAAATAGCATTCATTGCATGTGTACATGCGCCCAGTGTGTGGCAAGCCCCAAGTCAAAATGCAAGGATCCCTGGTACCCACATGAATAACTCTCTCCCTGAAAAGTGGTCCCCGAGGCCAGACTTGAAGACCTTGCTGCTAAGGGGCTATTGTATCCAGAAACCGTATCCAGAATCAAGTCATCACCTAGGCGGAAAAACTGATAGAAGCGGCTTTGGAAAGAAAGAAAGCTCCGTGAAGATGACAGACATCAGCTCATTCACAGTGCGTGCCCTGGGCTTTTGTTCTCAGCCAGTGCTAAGGACTTTTGATAATCCCTACATTCGTTGGGATGTTGTAAAGCCACGAGCTGATCTGTATTGAACATGTCATTTATATTCCCCTTGCTGGTTTTTTTTAAGCAACTCTGTCCGAAAAAGTAAAAAAAAAAGAACTGAAAGAAAAAAAATTGCTGCCATGGGGAAATTAAGTAAATTATTTGTGGCAGAATTGTCCATGGCAGGTTGGGACAAAAGGCAGAGACGTGTGCTCAGTACCCTTCAGTGGAGGGAACCAGGAGGTTGGGAATTTGCAGGCAGTGTCCAAAGCCGTAAAATGGCATGAGAGCTAGTGTTCGGGTTCGGAGCTGTCTCTGTTTATACTCATATCAAGTGCATGGTCTTTTCTGGCCTCACCTTGGTACAACATGTAATGCAATCAATCTTTCCAGTTTTGGAGGATACTCTCTTTGATTAGCTACCTTCAGGCATCTGCTACCTTGAGCCTGCCATGCCTCTAATGCACCAGTAGTAATTATGTCCCCAAGGAAGTAGTGCCCGGAGAAGAAGTTGTGTAGATCTTTTCTTTAAGGCATTGTAATGTACCAAGCAATCGTCCTCCATGTGCCTAAAAACATGTTCCTGAGCACCCTAAGGGCTGAGTTTCCAATTGACGGTGCCTACATTTGAAAACTACCTACAACTTCATCCCAGCCTGCACCAAAAATATAAGTCTCTCTTCAGACATGCACGTCTAGATCCCCTAAGATGTCAAGAAAGGACCGTGGGGGGAAAGGAATATAAATCTGCCATCTGTGGCAATGTAACATTTACCAGTTGTGCTCCACTAAGGCACTGTCTCTCTCAATGAATGTTAAGTTCTCCTTTTCCATGGCACATGCCGTCTCCTTTTTCCATCAGAGTGGCTTTGGCATGCCATAATAAAAAAGAAAAACTGTGGTTCGAAAGGGTCATTCAGAGAAGCTGACATTAACTCGAGGAGGTCTCCCCTTGAAGGAGATATTCAATTAACTTTTTATTGTATTTCAGCAACGTGAAGCCACGAGTATGAATTTCAATAGCTGGGCTGGGATTTTAACTTACAAGCTGCACTGTAATTTGCGGGGGTCCTGACCTCCTGTGAAGGGCATGCCGTCGTGCCCTGTTTGTAAGGAAGGCATCAGGAAAAAACTCTTTTCTGTGGCACGGGCTGGGTTTTAAATAGGAATCACGGCTTCAAAGCGGAGGCTGCCAACACCTGGTTGATCAGAGAAGGGGCTGTGGCCCCTGTGATCCAAGTACTGAACTGGGAAGGGACATTTCTGGTTTCATTGACTCACTTTGAAACTTTGGCAACTGCTGATATCTCTGTGCCTCACTATACCCACCCTGTGTGATGGGTATAGAGGTATGCACAGCATCTCAGTTAGTCCAGATCCTTAATCCTTTACTCGGTTTCATCCAGGCAAAATTTCTGGCTGAGATGAATATTGTGCCTGAATGAAGGCATCAGGCATTAGCTTGATGTTTGCACTTTGGTTCCTCTGCCCTTCATGTTCTTCAGGCAGGTTTTCTTTGTAAAGAATGCGGTGCTGGTGGGTTATCCTGTTGCAGCCTCGTCTTTTGGGCTAGCATTGATTTATGGTTCCTGATGAAGTGGCAAACACCTTTCTTTGTTACCCGAGTATCGAGAGGTCAATAGTCAGGCTGCAGAAGTGACAGGCTCCGTAGATCATCCTGGTAACTAGCACAAGGAAGATAAATCTCCTTCCAGCCCCAGCCCAGCAGTACCTGGAAGGGAGAATTGTGGATTCTGAGGTAGCAGTTCAGCTCCCTTGGACCTCCACCTGGAGACAGGTCTGGGTACCAACTCGGGGTCCGTGGCCAAATTGTAAGGGTCAAATCTTCAAGTACGTTCCAGCCATGATTCATCAGTCATGTAGGTGAACCAAGAGAGACTCAGTCCAGGGCAGATGAGACACAGCCATCCACGGAGGTTGTACTTTACTTGCTCTCCTTGCTTTGGATACCACAGTTGCCCCAAAGTGGTCATAACCAGAGTGAAATAGCTCTGTGTCAAGCCCGGGCTCGCTGTTCAAGGCCCTGTAGTTTCCAGGAGCAGGCCTAAATCCAAGCAGCCTTTCCTTTTTTCTAATGCACAATCCTGGTGGATGGCAAGTACAGAGCACTAGCAGGATCAGGGCAGTGCAAGTGAAAACGTTGTGCCAGCTTTGAGTGCCAGTCCCGTACTTCCACCCAACATACTTAGGGCCTTAACAGCATGTGTAGAAATCAGTGGAAAGGCTAGCAAAGACACTGAATGATTTCCCTGTGTGTCTCCATAAGAGGTAGAACCAAAATACCTAATCCAGCACGCTCCCGGTGTGGAAGCTCTGAAATCAGATCTGCATCTGCCCATTCCCAAAGCCCAGTGGACATGTTGGGATGGATGCTCCTCTTGAGAGCATTGCAAAGACATGCATTGTAAGGTCTCTGGGGCAGAGTTTATCTCCTTCTGTGTGTGAGTGTGCATTGTCATATGGACCCTTCCTCTTTGGTGTGGTCTCCTTGCCTTTCTCCTCCTCCTCGTACTTCAATAATGACACCATTTCTTTCCAATGGATGGCAAGGATTCCCCAAAAGGTCATGCCCAAAAAGACAGACGTGACCTGGCAATTCAATCTCATCATGTTCTGCACAGGCATTGGTACCTGATAGGAACTTAGGACATCATCATATGGGGTTAGATCTGCGGTTGTATTTCCAACCTGAGTTTGGATCCAAGAGCCAGGGAGGAAATGTGGAAGTTCAGGGCCCTTGACTTGCTACTTCATTTCAGCCACAGAAAAACACATGACTGTGTGCAGGGGATACTGTCCACACCTGGCCCAAAGGGGCTTCAAGGTGCATATACAATAAGATTACCCTGTATTGTGTTTAAGTGCCGGTCACACTGAAGATCCGCCGTATTTCCGAACCTATAGCCGTGCGGGCCTCCTAAAATTCACCCTGGTGCTACAC
Source organism: Crocodylus porosus (assembly GCF_001723895.1). Lineage (NCBI taxonomy): Eukaryota > Metazoa > Chordata > Crocodylia > Crocodylidae > Crocodylus > Crocodylus porosus. Next base: position 14,926,758 of record NW_017728925.1, read on the forward strand.
ATCTCTCCAAAGCGGAAAAAGGCAGGACAGGATCGTACATACTATAAAAGGGGGCTTTGTTCCTTGCTCTGCAGATTTCAGCCCTTCATACTTGGTTTTAATACCCGAGCTTCAAAATGCACGGAATTGGGTTTTGCCACCGGAAAAGCCAGCAGACTTCTCATTACCAGCCATCGTCACTGGGTTGCGGTAATGAGAGTGAATGCAAGTTCCTTACAGCCTTCCAGATGTTCCTGTTCTGCAAAATGTTCACTTTCATTACATCAGTGGCAGCACTACCGCTATTTCTCCCGCTGTCCTGGGGCTCAGGACCAGGGCACGTTTAGCCTGGCACAAGGATGACATCAGTGATAAACCCTGAAAAAAGCACCAGCTTTCTTGACAAACAAGAACTCAGGGGAATCTGTCACCATGCATTAAGACACAGGATAATCATTCTTTCGGGGCCGGGAAGAAACTTCCCCTAAGCACAGTACTACCTCATTGAGCATATTATGGAGGTTTAAAACCTTCTGTTGTAGGCATGCAGCATTGCCGGCTGTCGGTAACAGGATACCAGAGACACAGTCCCCTTCCCTGCTCCTGAGTATCTTCTTTTAAATGGAAGTGGTATTCATTTTGGTCTTAAGTCAACATAACTACTATATTATTATATACCTATTGGCATTATGGTGTCCTCTCCCGATAAGAGCCCTTAGACACTATTTTTTAGCAAAGTACCCACCATAATACCCTAGACTCCACCTGGAAAGCCCTGGCAGGGGGCTCTGGATCATAAGTACAAGGTAATCTTTATCCTGTTGAGTGATGCAGAGCAAACTGCTCCCTCGAGTCGGGAAGCAGGTGCCAGATCCCAATGGATTTGGGGTTCGGAGTAACTGTGGGAGTCCTTCAGCCTCTGGTGCAGCTCTCGTTACTAGTGGACCTCGAGTGTCATAGCCCTGCTGGAGCTGCCCTGCCCCTGTAAAAACTAGACATTTGGTTTAAATGCCCACTGAAATGAAGCACTTTGATTTTTTGAATCAAAGCAACTTTTTGTTTCACCGGTGCTTCCAAAAACCACTTCACCCAAGTTGAGTGCACAGACCAATGGGTGCCTGATACAGTTACTGCAAAGCAACCGATGTCCAGCAAGCCCCTGCCCCCTTTTAAATGAAATTTATGCCCACTCTTCCCCCTAAGCAAAAGCTAAACTGCAGTGACTGACCTTTTTCATTCAGGGCTACAGTACTGTGCCTCATTCGTTAGCTTTAATTACTATGGGTCAGAGTGCCACAAGAGCAGCAGCTGATGCCCATAAGTTCATGCCTGCTTTTAACTCACTGTAATGTGTTCATTTGTCCATACCCTGAGGATCTTCTTCAATGCAGCAGCCTCCTTATAAAATGAGAGGTAGATGACAACCAGGTGCTGCACACGCAGTTCAAGCATCTGCCCCTGGGCAAGAAAAGCCTGCACACACTTCATATTTGCTGGCATCTGTGCACCAGAAATATCCCCCAAAGTAAATGAAGGCAAAGAGGGGAGTTAAAGACAGAGTTGTCCACCATGGCAGTGTCTGTCCTTTCCCCTATGCATGCACGGTGGAGCAGCAAAGTGCCCTGAAGTCTCCCCGCTTTTGTAATAAGCACCACAATGGAGTTACAGGGATAGCAAAAGGAGAAAAAGGAGCTCAACCCTGGGAACTTGGATCAGTTTATCCCATAGCAACAAGAGTACCGAGCCTCGGCGGCAAGGATGTACTCACAGCCCTAAAAAAGAATCTGTTAAAATAAACACATTGTCATATCTAACACCTCCCTCCTCCCGAAACGATGTGCACGGCAAGCAGATGCGGACAAAACCGAGCTGGGAAGAGAAGGAAAATACTGACGAGGGGGAAGATTAGAGGTGCTCTAATTAAGTGTTGAAATTAATCCTCTGTTTTCTTTCACGATTTAATATGTATAGTCATTATGGCTTCTCTGTTGTTAGCTGATGAATTCAGTCAGCTCTTTCAGAGCATCTGGCTGTATTATTCACTCGCTTAATGATAACAAGCGAAAATCAGGCACTTTCCCGTGAAGTGTTTGTCCTACATATTGAATGCCGTCTTGTATGCAGGTAATGAAGAAGCCCATTGACTAATGGATTGCGGCGGACTCGTTTGCCTGGCTTAATGGGGCTTGTGTATAGGCGCTTAGGTTCTCCGTAGGGTGCACGCCGATGGAGACGGCCCCATCTTGCCAAGCTATGCAGCCGCGGTATGCTCTTTCTTGGGCTAAGAGCTCTTCTGAAGTCAATGGGATAGTTGGCATGAGCCAGGACCACCTGCTAGTGCAAGAGCCTGGAGGAGGAGTGCTGGCAAAGCAGACACTATTCACAAAAAAATGATTGCCCATTGTAGGCTTCCCCGGAGCTGGCCCACCGCCTAGGTCAAAGGCCAGCCCTCGAGCCAGTGGAAGGTTTCTAGTTGACAATACTCGCAGCTGCGGTGGGATGTGGCCATCCACCTTGGATAAAAGCCTGTGTGAGCTACCTTGTCTTGCTTTGCAGTGCAATGGCTGATTCAGAAGTTTCTGCCTGCCTGTGGTTTATCAGCTTGCTACGTAGCGGGGGGAAAACAAATCGGGGCCGGATAATATGAGCACACCCTTGAAAACAGATTGTGGTCCTTGTCGCCCTCTCCCAGGGACATAATGACAACCTGAATGGCCTAGGTGCAGGCTGTAAGCTGCTTGGGGTAGACGATGACTCCTCATTATACGCCTATACCATGCCTAATGGCCTGAGCTTCTGCCTGGGATCGTTGGGTGATCCTGCCGTGAAAACAAATAATAGCCATAATAATGATATACTACCAAAATCAATCCTCTGGCTTCCAGGGAGATATGCTAATATGCACCAGCTGGAGAGCTGGTCTGATACCTACAGGTGATTAGTAACAGGAAATGGAGCTGTTCATCCTGGGCTCTCATCACGGTTCAAATGCTGCAGCTTCAAAATTGGCGAGTGCACACTGAATCTTGCAGGATGCTATAATCTGATCCTTCGTAAACGGCTGAACTTGCGAACACACACAGGCAGCTGTGCGCTCTGTAGTCTCCCCGGGTTCGCTGACACCACATGTAGCCAAAATTGCTTAAATGTTCACAGAATTAGGGACTTGATACAGGCTCATATGTATTAGAGTTGCCCCTTCTGAAGCTAGACTTGTGAAATGGCAAACAAAGGCACACAATGAAGGTTGCAGGAAAGCTCTGTCGCTGCAACTTGTTCCCACAGAAGAGCCCAGGATTATTTTATTTTAAAGCTGGGAGCGCAGAGTGACATATTCGTTTTTTTCCTTCTTTTTCTTCATCAGAGGAGTCCAAGAAAAAAAAAAAAATGTCACTGTGCCACCACTGAGAAGCTACAGTAATTGAAACTCTGACATGATTAGAGATCAGGACAATAATGAGACAGTTTATCTTCCCTACACATATAGTACCGGATAAACCGATGGGAAATAAAAAAGCATCGATAAATCATATTGTTTCCACCAGGAAAGTAATAACACGGGCAAACTGAAGATACCATAAAAAGTTTGTACCTACATCGGCTCCCCAGACAGCCCCATTAAGTACAAGAGATGAGGCAGTGAGCTATATTCCAGGATGTGCTTGACTCAGGGATGTCATAAGAGCTGCTCGCGCAAGGATTAGGCAGTTAGGATCAAACGCCACCAGCTAATAATGATGTATTCTGTTCATGTCAGACGTTCATAGCCCTGCAAGGGATTTAGAAGCCTACATTTCCATGAAGATTACCTTGAATCTCCCAGCTAGAATAGATGGATTGCAGAGAGCAATCAGAGGACTAGTCTGCTTGGTCTTAATGGGGTTACATGTGTGAGCAAGGGCTTAGCAGTGGGTGAAATCCCTGTTGGGACAGATGCCAGCAGTAGGACTGGTCAGAAAATGCTGTGTGTGGGGGGGTTTTTTTCCTTCTTTACCAATGGAAAATTTCAACTTTTCATTGAAAATCTGAATCCCAAAATATTTCTGCTGCAAGCGGTCCCTGATGCCCCCTGAGAGATGCAGTGCAGTGGTCCTGCAGAGGATGCTGAACATATACGTTAGCTGAAACGCAGCTCCCCTGGGGCATTGCAGCACCAAGTCCAAAGGGAAAGGTTTCAGAGTCCGGTGAAACGTCTTGTTTTCCAGGTATTCTGTTTTCCCGATTGAAAAGGTCCGGGTAAAGCCGATGTTTCCCACGACAGCTCAAACCTAATATACTACAAACAGCTAGACAGGAAATTTTGAATCAGACCTACTCAGCCACTCCTACGCCTTTGACATAAAGCGCAAGTGGGACTAAATTATCCCTGGGCCTTGCAGGGGAAAAAAAGGTTACACAAAAAATATTAGTAAGCGACAATATTGTTGCTACAAACCCCCTTTTTCTGCCCACAAGCCTTGGACTGGGTGCCATGCTGTACTCCGACAGGGATATGACAGCTGCCTAAAAATCAGTGCTTGCAAAACTGTCCTGAAAACCTGTTGGGCTTGGCACAGGCTTCTCATTATGACTATGATAAAGAAAAGCAATATTCCACTTGCATGGCCATGTCCCTCTGAATACACAGTTGCCCTGGTTGAACAGAAGAAGACTGTGAGTCTGCCATAAATAGGTAGCAGTCAAATAATCCTGCAACCCACTCCCATCTGCCAGCAGACATATCCTATCCAAATGAAACCAAGAAAAAGCAATGAGGAATAGATACATCCTGTACCATCACCTAGACATTTATTCTGCAAGACAAGATGTTTTGGTCTCCTCCTTACCAGTTTAACAGGAGCTGAGCGTGTTCAGCACATCACAGTATGGGGCCTGACCTATCCTCACTATGGATTTTTGCTGGTTCAACTAGAGATACCATAACAGATGTGAGACAATTTGCTGAAAAGGTGTTTAAAAAAAAAATAAAAGCCCTCCAACATAATATTTACAATGTTATAATTAGACCTTGATGACAAACAAAACCAAACAAAAGGAACAAAATGCGTGATCATTTTCAAAACTTTCTAAATCTTTTTTTAAGGGTTTTAAAAAGCCTGATTTTTTTTTTTAACTGAAAATATTGTATTGCATATATATTTTTTCTATTCTTCTACCTTTTTAATTTTTTCCTCTAGAAAAGGAATAAAATGGAAAGAGGGGGAAAAATGAAAAAAAATGAATTGGAACATTTGTGGGGGGGAAGAATCAGGAACATTTTAAACAGGATTGTTTGCACGGTAAATGAATCCTTTTTGGGAGGGATCTGGTTATTCATTAGCATAACTGCTTTTTTCCAGCAATTTAAACCTGCTCAAGTGTTGTAATTCCTAGATCAGGCCATTGTCTCAGCAGATGTACTTCAGTCCAACTCTGCCCCAGTTTACACCCACTGAGCATCTGAACCTTGCTGGTTTTTTCCAGGATCCCAGTCTAGGTATTACAATGGAGCTGTGCCGCTTTATACCGATGGATAATCTGGTTGGAAAGTGCTTATCACCAGAGACAGAGAGTATCTGCCATTGACCCTGCAGTCAATGGAGTCTGTGAGCTCTCAGGTGCTTTCAGGGTCTGTCCCCGAGTGCCCCGACACCCTGGAGACACATAAGGTCCAAGTCTTGCATGCAGGAGTGAAAGTGGCTTGGTACCAGACCATGCAATAAGGGCAGGGAAAGGGAAGACATTATGAACCAGTGGGGAGAAAGCAGTTTTGAAAAGACGAGATGAGAATGAAGTGCTTGTGTGCCAAGCTTGAAAAGAGGTCCTATGTGCTCATGTGTAGCCACGTGTTTGCGGTCACAGGTAGCAATACAGCCGCCTCGTCTTCAGAGGTGCCGAACACCCATCACATCCATGGATCTGTGCAAGGCTGAACTCCTTTGAAAGTTTGGCTTTTAACCTTTGATTCATAGACAATCATAAAAAATGAGGGTTGGAAGGGACCTCAGGAGGTCACATCTCGTCCAACCCCCTGCTCCAAGCAGGACCAGCCCCAACTCCATCATCCCAGCCAGGGCTTTGCCCACCTAAGCCTTAAAAACTTCCAAGGATGGAGACCCCACCACCTCTCTTAGTGACCTGGTCCAATGCTACATCACCCTCCTAGCGAGACAGTTTTTCCTAATATCCAACCTCAACTTGCTGCAACTTGAGCTCATTGCTCCTTGTCCTGTCATCTGCCCCTGTGGAGCACAGCCCAGCTCCATCCTCTTTGCAACCCCCGGCAGGGAGGTGAAGGCTGCTATTCAATCCCCCTCGGTCTTCTCTTCCGCCAACTAAATCAGTCCAGTTCCCTCGGCCTCTCCTAAGTCCTGTCCCCCAGCCCCTGAACCATTTCCATTGCCCTCCGCTGGGCTTGCTTCAATGTGTGCGCATCCTTTCTGGAGTGGGGGGCCCAGAACTGGACACGGGACTCCAGATGTGGCCTCCCCAGTGCTGAATAGAGGGGCGTAATCACTTCCCTGGACCTGCTGGCAATGCTCCTACCGTTGCAGCTCAAGATGCTGTTAGCCTTCCTGGCACCAAGGGCAAACTGCTGGCTCCTATTTAGCTCATTGTCCACTGTCACCCCCAGGTCCTTTTCCTGGTTCGACTTTCTAAGACAGCCCAAGGTTTCCAAAGATAGCCGCCCTACCCTTGCAATATGGCCAGGTTCAGCTTCCCTGACTCCAGCATCTGTTGTGTCTGGATGTGAATAGTGTCTCTTGGCATCGTTAAAAACAGGGAGGGAAATGAAAGGTAAAAGAACACCCTCTCTACCCCCCATACAATATACGCCTTCCCCTTCATGGACCGGTTGCCAGCACGGAGAGGAAAAACGAAGTCTTCTTTGTTAAAGTCGGATTTGGAAGCCAAGGCCATATGTTCATGTGGCTGCATGCAGAGTGGGAAGGAAATCGCTCTCCTTTAAAATAATCAGGAAAGGAGGTTTAAAAAAACAAAACAAAACACCAAAACAAGGTTAATCACAAGAATCCTCTTCATCTGCTTTCCCCGGCTCTACTGATGGACAAGTTGTAACAACATAAGCTTCAATTGATCTATTGTGAATCCCCCCGACGAGTGCAGAGGAAAAGACTGAATTGCTAACGCCACTGCGGTCCCCCGCCCTTCCACCCCTGAATAAACTGATCTTCCTCTGGGACATGCGGGGGGCCTTAGATTTCATCAGCCCAAGACATAATCGATACCGTCATTATGACCTTGTTTTTAAAAGGATGGCAAGGGGGACATTTTGGGTGCAGCTGAAAACCGGCGAGAGAACAGGGAAACCGTATGTTGCATGAATAATATGTTGTTTCGGGGGTGGGGTGGAGGATTTCATATAGGAGCTGAAGGAAGGTAGAGAGTAGGGCGAGGAGAGTTTGACCTTCATATCCTGTCATGATCAGATCAGGGCATCTGGTAAGTGCTTTATATTTTTCTGCTTTCTTATAGTTTGCAGAAGGGTTTGACTGCAAGGCTCTGAGGCATTAGTCCTGAACTGAGACCTGGGGAAAAAAAAGAAAAAAAGAATACTGCTGATTCATCTTGCTGCCACTTGAGACAAAAGAACATCTAATTAAGTCGCTGGCATATAAATAAATATATAAGGTGTAACCTCAGGAGCAAGGTGCAGCTCTGGAAAATCTCAGTGCTCTTCCCCCAGTCCTGTGAGTGCCGACTCCTCTGCCTCCGGGGTGAAAACCTTGCAAAGAAAATACACCTTTTTTTTTTCTCCTGCAAGATCCGGTTTATTCTAATGAACATGAAGCATTTTCCAGTTGTGATGGTGCTGTATTCAAAGAGCCTTGCAAAGAGCTTGGAGTCCTAGCTCTACCCTGTGCCTCCTTTCCATGCTCATCACGGGATTTCTGGGGTTTGTAGTCCAGGTCTCGTTGGACCTGTGGGTGTGAGCAGAGGAGGACCGAGGAAGGGGGAGCTGCTTGGAGGGAGCGGTAGTGCTCTCTAGTGCACAGCCTAGGTGGGGTCTTGTAGGGGAAGGGGAGGCTGACGATGCCCGTGGAAGAATTTGGGTGGGGAGGTGTTAGATGTAGACAAGCCGAGGAGCCGGCTCTGCGGGAATATTTGAGGGAGGTGCAAGGCCAAATGGTGAGCAGTGAAGAGCTACCGGAGCTAAGACAACTAAAATAATGGGGGCATTGAGGCTGGAGCTGGCCCCTGTAAACAGATATGGGTGAAGTTCTCCCAAGGACGCATATTGGGGTTGATCTCAGGTGTAACAGGACCGATTGCTCTGAGTGCGTATGATCACGAGCTTTGAAACTAGAGGGTGATCACCTGGGGAGCTCGGTGCTGCAGGGGGTTATTGGGATCCTGCAGCTACCCTATCCATAAAGGGCTGCGATGCATCGCTTACAAGGGTTCATTAAAGGAGCGGTGGGACGTGGAAAGGCTGAAATCAGTCAAATAACAGAACAAAAATCTCGTGGAATGCAGCTTTATTTTCAGACGAGGGTCTTTGGGTAAATCCCGTCTCTTTTATCAGCCCGACTCCTACATTTGAGTCGGTCTAATAAAAGAGATGGGATTTACCCAAAGCACCTCATCTGCCGATGTCCTTAGACCAGCATGGCTACAGCCTGCACCCCCGAAAGGTGGAAGATATCACTTTATTTTCAGGCTTTTAACAAGGTGTCTGTAACCCCGGCAAGGAAAGAAATAATAAAACCTGTAAACAAGTGCTGCTTTAATCGCCGCCAATTCAAGTTATTAACTGGAAGACTGGCAGCCCTGGACCATCTCTGGATTTCCACATCCTAATCAGTCCTCATTAAATGGACTCTGAGATCCGCTTGGAAGAATGGCAGGTTTCAGCTGATCTCTTCAAAAGGAGCTGCATGGAAATGAGGGGTATGGGGAGAGGGTTTCCTTCCAAAGTCACCCAGGCCTTTCAGCATTTCCACCCTGTGCTCACACGTGGGAGCCAGAAGCACCAATGTGCCCAACCACTGAAGTACAATTAGAGCTCAGGAAATCAGCTGCAAGCTTATGAGCGTTGCAAAGGCTGCCCTCAGCAGACTGGCTCCCCCTGTTCTCTGCCCCTCGTCTACCTATCTTGGACGCAGGCTACCATAAATACCCGGGCAGCAGCCTCTGCTTATGGGCCTCCAAGTCTGGATAGGCTGCAGGAGGACAGCTCGTATTCCTCTGCATGGATGAGCGGCGCCAGCCAACTTCAAGCCTGTGAATCATCACCCCTCTGATACAGTCTCTGTCTCCTGTTTGTCATCATCGTGCTTAGGTTTCTCTTGGAATTTGATTTCCTCCCGTGGTTTTATTTCATACCATATCGCTTCGTTTCTCGCACGAGGCATCTTCTAGTTACCGCGCGCTCAGACCTCCCTCATTCCCAGGAGTTCGATGTCTGAGCCAGTGCAGTATTTCAGACCAGGCCAAATTCTTGACGACTGCAGTATCCTTAGCTGGAAAGCACAAGACTATTGTAGCTACAACGTTGTAATGGGGCATCCGCTGTCCAGAACGGAAGACTCTTCGTTGGCACGGACGCATCGTCTGAGAGTCGAGCCAGTCCCAAGTGTTGGCACCAGAAAGAGTGAAAAACAACCGAACATCTCTAAGTCCACCCTCCGGTCCTCCCCGCCCCTCTCCTGCCTTCACTCCGCTTGCAAACCCACATGCTCGTAGCACCAGGAACCTCTTTCTGAGCTCGGAGCTTGGTCGATGGAGGCTTTTCAGCCTGTGATTTATCAGGGTGTGTAATGCAAGAAAAAAACCCAAACCACACACAGAAAACCTGAGCAAACTGACCCATTTTCACAGCCTGATGGATGCAGGCAGGGTGAGCCGACGCCAGGCTGGATCTCCATGGTGACCAGACGTGCGCACACTTTAATTACCTCTTCCCCATGGAAGTTTCTGTTTATCATAAATTTATCGTTCCTTTTCTTCGGTTTTTGGTTTTTGGTTTTATTCCCCTTCCGCTCCGAGCTGTTGCTGTTAAAATACAAAAAGCGGTCTCTCTTTGTGTGCCTGCTTGTTCAGCCGATTGATTTTTATGGCACAACAGCTTTTATAAACTATTATACCTGGGCAAAGAGCTTTGGGTCTTGGCCAGAGAAGAGGTCTCTTGGCTTTTTCCCTTGGCTGCACCGTGCTGACTCGGGGACGACCTCTTCATCCTCAGACAAACAAGGACCGGTTTTAAATAGCCTGCGTAGGAGGCTGAATATAGACTCCCTGGAGAAACCTCCCCACCTGCTTTTGCACCAGGGGAAATTGGCTGGTCCTATTACCGTGTAATGGAAGAAACCAGGCTTCAAAAGGGCTCAGAGGAATGAATAATGGTGCCCCGGCAAAGCGTGGCAGGAGAACAAACTCTGACGTGGTGCTCCTCGCGGGATCAGGCAGATGAGCCGATGCAACGAGCTCCAAAGGGCTTGGCATTCCCTGATGCGTGACAGCGATGCGGCTGCCTTGCCTGCTCGGGGGGGTTGTGTGTTGTTTTCAAGGGCTCATCAGAGGTTTTCTCCATGGTGTGCAGAAAAATGAGAAACGGCTTGTCAAACGGAGGTTGCCGAAGGGACTCGCGTCCCACGGCGGATGTGTCAGAATCGTCGGTGGCAGCATAAGTGAATTCTGTAATTCCCCCCTTATTAATTTGGGAGAGTCTTATCCCACTGAGAGCTCGCTTGGATTATTTTTTGAGATAGCAAAGCACAAATCGACTCGAGTGGCTTAACCGCTTTTTGATTAAAGTGGGTAATTGTATACCCCTTTTGGCTTGACTGAAGGGGGTGATCTAGGAGATGATAATTAACTGAATATTGCATGTGTATGTACCGCGGCTTCCTGTTGACTCAGAGATGCTTGGCTAATTCCCTAAATCCTGGTACTGAACTTTAGGAAACTATGCTTCATACAAATGTAGGTGGCTTAGGCTTTGTGGATAGTAGGTTAGGAGTTTTAATTCCTGTGATGAGTATGGCCGGATTGGGCTGAATGCAGCTGGTTTTGTCTAAAAGAGGAAGCCAGGCTGTTCTGGGCCTTACTAATTGGGTGGTGGGGCCCCTGACATCCCAGGTGCTATTGGTGCAAGGCAAGGAGTTGAGGACGAACCCTTGGCAAGCACTAGACCAGAAACCTGAATAAACAGCAAGACTTGACCTCACCGATGCTGCTGAGACTGAGTTTGGAGGGAAGGCTTGCAATGGGTCTTGCTGGTGCTTCTGCCCACATGGGGGACCCAGTGGATTTTGGGGACTATTTGCACCCAGGATTATGATCTGGACTGGCAAGATACTACTGAGAGTCCACAACGCCCGAAGAAGTCAACCGATGTTGCAGATGCTCAGCCCCTCACAGCGCACCAGAAGTACAATAGAGGCCTGCTCCTACCTGAATGTGAGGAGCTTGGAGAGTCAAACATGTGACCCATTTTTATCTGGATGATGGATACAGGGATTGGTAAGAGCTCCAAAGCAACTGGATGTGCACAGTTTAATTATTCAATCCCTATGGTGCTTTTCTTGCAAAGATAAATGGATACAGGCTATTTTTCACTTCTTACAGCATTAAAAGAGTGCATCTATCTTTAGAAGATGCCATTCTAGTTTGCTGTGTATCTTGCATGGTGGCATAGCCCATGAAAGGCAACCGCTAGGTCAACCGCAACTGGGGACTAAACACTGTGGGGAAACTGGAAGGCTGTAGGAGCCTGGCAGCTGTTGTACAGCTATTTGTGTCGCCGTTTTACTCCAGAGTGAAGTAGTTTCACCTTTTACCATATCAGAGCAGCAACCTCCTACACCCATGAGTGCTGGGGGAAATGACTTCCCAAGATGGAGAGGCTAATGGAGAACCGGATCTCCAGGTGTGGATTTCCGGTGGGAATGGTTGGGGAAAGCTGGTTCTTTGCTGCATGCGAGAGAAGTCATAGGTATGGCATGCACATGGAAAGCATCACTTCTTTTCTTATATTCATAGTGAACTTCATGCTGGTGAAACGGATGGCACTGGAAAAGGAGGCCCTTGTTTGCAGAACTTGTACTAAGTGGGCGGGAATGGTCTAAGCACTGTTGCACTTAACCCTGCCTGAAAAAAGGCAACCGTTAGGGATGGCTCATACTTACCAGAGATCAGCCAATACATTGCTAAATCCCACCCCCTTTTCCCTCAATTTAAGGCACTTCTACATCCATAGGCCCATTCTCTACAATCTATTTACAGGCATCGCTGAGGCCTGAGATAAAAATATCAGTTATAGCCTGTCATCTTGGTGTTTCCTTATCATTTGAAGTGTATGATGCACAAGATTTAAATCCAGACGATGGCAAAGGAAATGTTGTTAAATGCAAGACCTGTGATTCACCACAATGACTCCACAATGAGCTTGAAGTTTTATAGGCTTCTGTTTGTGGTAGAGGGGAAGTCTGATGCGGTTATATAAAATAACATATGGCCTTTTGTTTCTTACGTTGCTGCCACTTCCCAGTTGCATTCAAATACTCCAGTGGAGTAAACTTCCTGCGACTGGAGGAAAGTCAGTCATGTAGCTGGACTCCCCTTGCAACCTTCAGCGAGTCTCTTAATATCTCTCTGTCTCTTCTACTTAATTTGTTAGCTCTCAGGGGTGTCCCACTATGTGTTTGCACAATTCTTTGCACAATGAAGCCCTTTGTTCACTTGGGTCTTCCTAGTGTCCCATACTATTAGATCTAAATCCGGTAATGACTAGAAATTTCATGATAGAATTAGTCCAATTTGAATAGACTTTGAAGTCTTGAGACTGGAGAACCTGAATAAATCATGAGACTTGACCTCACTGATGGTGCTAAGACTGAGTTTGGAGGGCAGGCTTGCAATGGGTCTTGCTGGTGCTTCTGCTCACATGGGGGACCCAGCGGATTAGTCCAATTTGTCCAGTTAGTCCCATTTGAATGGACTTTGAAGTCTTGTGGAAACAGATTTTCCCATCAATTGGGTTTTCTTTTCCCCCTCCTCTCATCCAGGTCAAAATCAAAAGAAAATGAGGCAGTCAGTGTTGAAAATCAATGGAGGACTACATTATTCACCCTTTTTAATCCCGAAAAAATAACATTTGTTCTTTTCCATTATTTTGTCTGAGTTCTGAGCCAAGGTTTGGATTACTTTTCCTTTTATCTCAGGTTCCTCACCTATCCCATACAATGGTTTGCCTCAGAGGGGGAAAACTATGATACGGAATAATGAAGAGGAGGGTTTCTTTTATTAAAGCACAACCCAGTTTTCTGCTGCCACGGTCTCTCTCCCCATGTCGGCTTATTAGGAAAGTCTCATGTCAGCCCAGTTGCCTTGCTTCGGACACTTGATTTATGGTTCAGGGACAGTGAGCAAAGACATGCGGAAAGTACAAATGAGACAGCCTAGAGAGCCTGGCCAAGAGAAGAGGAGTGGATATGACAGCGTCTTGAAGACAGGAGGAACTAAAAGGTGACGGGGCACATAGATGATGGGAAATCTGTGGGAACGGCTCGCCCTCGCATTGATTTCTGACCAGAGGAGACCGAATTACAAATATGTTTGGAGGCAGAAGGTGTAATGATTGGAAAGGGCTGCATCATTGTCTCTATGTGAATCTTGCTGGGCGGCTGAGCTCCAGCTTGGAGCCTCGGGTGAATGTCTATGAAAGCTTGGAGACCACATGCAGGGTTTCCATTAAAGCATGTGCCATACATCCTGTTGCCATTACACAGAGAGGCAAAAAAAAGGGGGGGGGGTGGAAATGAGTTTTCCAGACTATAGATGAACGATTCCCTTGCAGCGCTGTTTCTGTTCTAAAAAACCCGTATCGCTCAGCAGTGAAGAGGCTAGATACCGAGATGGGGATGCATGCAGAGCCACATCCTCAGCTTCGGGTTCAAAGGGTCTGTTTGCTTCTAGACGTGATTCCTAGTAATAGTGACACTGGGGAGAGACCCCCATGTGTTGCCTGTAATTTAAAGCTGGTCTCCCTGGTAGAGATTTAATCGCTACAGGTTTCTATTTTCATTACAGCTTTTATAGCTCATGATAATTAAAAGCTGTTCCTCTTGCTGCTCCATCATCAAGCTCCAGGCCTGGCTGACAAGAATTTCACTGTGTCAGCAAAAAAATGCTTTCCAATTGACCATAACAGGTGTCCTCCCCCCGCTTCCCCACTTCACCATGAATGCCCTTGATTACTTCCTGGAACCTCATTAGGAACAATCAAGGGGTACCTTACTTTGGCGTGATTTGTACCCCCAGCACTGGTAGTCTTCAAGGAGCCCAAGAAACAACAGGACTCGTAGCATAAATCCCCAGTTTGCAAAAGTCGTTTAGTCAAAGAGCTCCGCTCCGTGTTGCAAGCGACTGACTTATGAGTCCTAAACCTCATTTTGGAAGCGATTAAGCATTTAGGTTGCTAAAGTGCTGTGTACATAAATAAAAGTTCCTCCCCTGGAGAGCTTATGGGCTAAATAAATAAGATGTCTATGGGTGAGAGAGGAAGTAGTGTCCTCTTATTGTAGAAGAGGAACCGAAGCGTGGGTTAAAGGGCTGGTTCGTAAGGCAGGAATAGCTCTCCAGCAGCAGTGGGGACTTGGGGGCAGCCTTATGGGCCAGATAATCGGGCCTAGCATGCTAGATGAGGCTGGCACGCTGGATTGCACCCACAGACTGACCGGACAGGCCAACCCTGCCCAGCAGCTGACCCACGGACTGACTCTGCTCCAGTTGTCTGGTCCACGCCACTCCTGCTCTACAGCAGTGCAGGCGGTGGCCTTTCCCTGACTGCCCCGTATCCCATAGCAGGTTTGTGCCAAGGCCAAGAATAGATCTCAAATCTCCCAAATCCCAACCCCGCTGGGTCATCCTTTCCCTTCTCCATTGTTCCAAGAAGAAACCGGGTATACTTGGGTCTCTCTTGATGCGAGGGTTGCATTCAAAAAAAACCTCACACGAAGCAAATTCGCACGACGTGAATCCGTGATTCCGCATCACGTGCCTCTTTGCATCAGATCAAACTTTTCACGTGCAAAGTGAATTTTTGGTACAAATAAGGCCATCGCATATAAGCAAATTCA
This sequence comes from Crocodylus porosus, assembly GCF_001723895.1. NCBI lineage: Eukaryota > Metazoa > Chordata > Crocodylia > Crocodylidae > Crocodylus > Crocodylus porosus. Next base: position 14,941,820 of record NW_017728925.1, read on the forward strand.
TGCAAAGTGAATTTGCATAAGGAGAGACCCGAGTGTAATACCATGAAGTCCTCAGCTCTTTGCCTGAAGAAGGCATGGCTCAGGATGGATCGCAGCATATGTGCACAGCTGTGAGTACACAGTTCCCACAGGGCATGTTCATTTAAAAATGCAGCCATAGGATTTTATTTTCTAGTCTGGTTTAATGTCAAGATTGTGCAGGTGCTGAACTGTACAGGGCTGCTTTGACTATGCTCAGTAGGGAGTGACTTGACAAACTAGAGAAAAAAAATGCGTCAGGCCCAGGGAACTAATATCCTTTCTTTACTTTCTGCCTTCTTTTTTTTAATTCCCAATGCGACTTCCCTACCTGAATTTTGCTTTCACCATTGCACCTGCAAATGTATCCATTTGGGCTTTTTTTTGAGGACTCTTTACAATCAGTGGCTGGTACCTTCCTTCAGCTCTTTTAGACCGACCGAGATTCACACTGCAAAATTTTGACCTGGATTCCCCGGGAGCTGAAGATCAGGAGTGTTCATTCAGATTCATACTTCTTAAAGCCAGAAGTGAGTCTGTATGTTCAACACCCCCCGAAAACCAAGACCTAATTCATTCTCTTGTATGAAACAACACAGCAGTTCTAACTAACTTTTGAGGCAGATGCTGTTCCTTAATCTTGTGTTTTGGCCAGCGATGCACTCGCGTCGTGGACATGGCTGGATGACGTTTTTGCATCGGGGATTAGAGTTCAAATCCAGTAGTGCCTGTAATGCTGGCAGCCAGGCAGGAAAGCTGATGTTAATATATTTCAGGACTGCCAGAACAAAGCCAAAGGGTCAACGGTTATAAATTAATATTGAGGAGAATAAAGCAGGCAGGAAAAATCATGCACACTGGTTAGTTTCCAGCTGTTCATTTATCTCGGGCTATATCCCATGATAGCAAATTTGCTCTAGATTCTAATTAACTTATTCATCCACTTTCACTTGCTTGCAGTCAAGAAGTCTGTGGTGCGAGTCCCCAAAAGTCAGCACACAGGAGCCACGTACTTTCCATTTTGCTCTAGATGTGTCCATGGACAAATGAATGAATTTCCCAAACCACCGTCAGGATTTTCAAGAACAGCTCGTGTTTTGTAGCACAGTTCTTTCCAATCGGAGACACTTCAAATGGATGTTGGGGAAACTAGAAGAAGCTCAGAGAGGTGTTAATTAAAGTTGTGGAAAAGCTGCCTTTGTGAAGCTTAGATCCAGGTCCTCAAAGGCATTTAGGCACCTAATGCCCATTGATTTCAAAGCATATTGGGTACCTAAATACTTTTTGAAGTTCTCTGCCTTCATCTGTTTAGCTGGTCAAAGAACAGGTTAAGAGGTGACTGGTTTGGGGTCTATAAGTACCTTTATGTCGGGTGGGCGAAATGCATCCTGCGGGCCAGATATGGCTCACCAGGCCATTTATCCAGCCCATGGGGCCACCCAAAAATTTAGAAAATGAACATTTATCTGCCCCAGCTGTTATGCAGACCTCAATGGCTTGCCAAAACTCAGTAAGCAGCCCTCCATCCCAAATAATTGCCCACCCCTGCTCTATGGTGAGACTTTTGGGAGGAGAAAACAGCAGTGACAGTCAAAAGACAGAACAAGCTCTAGTGTTGTGGACGTCAAAATGTCGCACAGAATTGGATTGGAAATAAGGTGCATTTTTGAACATGGCCCGCTCTACCAAGGGTTGAAATTGTGTTTTTTTTAATCACTTGAAGTCTTTATGTCATGCCTGGATGTCTTCCTGAAAGAAACGCCTCTCCTGCTTGAAGACCAGCTGCGGGCTGGGTAGGGGAATTACTCAAAGAAATTCAATGACCTGCATTCTGCAGGAAGACCGGATAGCTGTAAGAGTGCCTTCTGGCTCTAAAATCAATCTTCAGGGGGGGCCTGGTTTTCTGCTTCCTGAAAATATAAAGCTATTAAGAGTATCTCAGGTTAGACATCCAAAATCATCAGCGACTTCTAAAATGCCTGAGCTTGGTCCCTCGCTATTATAGCTAACCTGACACGAAGTGTGAGTGCGAAAGTAAGCTGATAGAGTTATCCTTTGCATATGGCTCTCCCTGAAAACAACTGTTATTCTGGTAGAAAGTGCCTTGTGCCACTTGGGAAGGAATTTAAGCTGAATTGGGAAAAAAAAGAATTCATTCTTACCACCATTATAAGTGTGTCTGTGCAGAGGGGATCTCGTTGTGCGACTGGTACAGCGTTGCTGGGTAGATGAGGCCAGAGGAAGCAAAAGAGAATTGATTTCAGTGACTTGAGTGCACTTGACGGTTCTCAGCACTTCAGGGATCACGGTCTTTGCCAGCAATCGGTGACCCCTAGCATCTTAAAACACCTACCAAGCAGATTAGAGAACTGGTAGGTAGGAACGGTTTTCCTTAGCAGGTCCTCAGCTGGATATAAATGCTTGAGAAGCATACACCTTCCACAATCGTAATGTAAGGGGAGACTTGCTCTAGATGCAGAAGTCTGAGCAGTGATCGAGATAGCACGCCGGAAGAAGAATGACAATTTCCCTCTTGTCACCACTTTTTTGTTGTTGTTGCCAATGTTTTCGGGAAGGGTTAAATCTCCATTTGCAAGGGCTGCTTCCCCGCTCTCTCTCCCACCGGGGTGAGAGTCTGCTAATTGGGCAAGCGGATGTTCCAGGGATTAGCAAGTGAAACAGGTGAAAATATAATTGGTGAGAAATGTTGGCTAATTAGCTCCGACTTGCAATAGGCCACCAGGTGTTCAGAGGCTGGGGACACGGTTCAGGCGGATGGGAGCTTGCCTTTGACCAGAGAGCTGGCAGCCGTAATGGGCCTTTATTAAAATCTGGAGAACACGTGATGTCTGCTAGGTTAGAAACCAGGACCTGAAAGACAGATTTCTGTATATCCAGGTGGGAGAGCGGAGCCAACGTTTCCCAGTAGCAGAAGGAGTGGGGAGCCCTGACTCCTTGTGTGACCTTTGGCAAGTCATTTCTCTTCTCTCCACCTCCATTTATGCACCTCCCCGAGTCTAGGTGGTCATGCTTATCAGCCTGCGTAGGGAGGATGTGAGAGTCTCGCTGCTGAACCGCTCGAGGTCCTTGGATGAAGGGCAAAAATACAATCTGTATTCACACAAAAGAGGCCTCTTGTGTGCTGCTGCTTTTGTTTGTGGAAATTGTCACAATGAATAAGCCAGGCTGCTTTGAAATGATTTCTGTCATCTGTATCTCAAGTCAGCTGGCATGGGCTGCGAGTGCTGATGTGACCTTATGGCGAAGGGAAATGTTACCCCCTAAATTGAAGAGCGGGCTGATTTATCTTCGGCGTTCGTGACCATTAATCACCAAGGTGATTAGAACACAAACCCACGAGACGTTAATCAATGTCAGTAATGCGAGCGGAAATAAAGGGTCATACGTCTCTGTTGTGTTACACTCCAAGTCCACAAGTGACAGGCTGCATTAAATAGAGCCGAGCTTTTTCTGCCACCATTAGACTAGACACTGGCATTAAACTGTCTCTAATTTACAAGTAATTGCATACTGCAACTAGTTTAACCCTCCCCACGGACAGAGTATTAGGCAGCAGCTGTAGAGGGCTTTTATTAAGGATCTTGTACAAGCCATTTTTATTTCTTGCAGTTCTTTAAGAGGCTTGAAAGCAGGTACGAGCTAAATGGCTAATGAGATTATGCAGCTTTTCTAGCATGGCTAGCAGCTTCTGCTAGAACGGGGGCAGGCAATTATTTCGGGCGGAGGGCCGCTTACTGAGTTTTGGCAAGCCACCAAGGGCCGCATAAAGGGCAGCCAGTGGCGGATAAATATTACTTTTCTAAATTTTTTAGGGGCCCCACGAGCCGGATAGACTGGCCTGGCGGGCCGCATCTGGCCCACAGGCTGCATTTTGCCCCCCCCCCCCCCCCGCTAGAACATGGGTCAGCCTGGGAATCCAGAGGAAGCTGGCTGGACCCGATGATCTCACGAGGTCCCTTCCAGCCCTAAACCGCTGCGAACCTGTGAGATCCTTCTGTAAGCAGGCATGGGATAGATACTTGGTTATCGCTGCACAGTTGATCCACTCTTTTGGACCCCCAATGCAGCTGGTGGAAATCAACTTAGGGCCACGGGCTACCAGGCATCAAGTGAGGATACCGACCGGTGATTCTCAACCAGGGTGCCACACGATCCTTGGAGGGTGCCATGTGGTGCTACCCAATATTAGCATGGTTAAGTGAGCAAACATCTACATGTGATTCGCGACAGAAACCCAGGGATTTCAAGCAGGAAGCCACAGTGTTGACAGCCTTTCCAAGTGCTTTGCAGCAGCAGAATGGCTCTGTTATTTTTCCATGCACCAAACAGGAGCGAAAGCTAAGAGCTGGACTTTTCCAAGGGGCATCTTGAGTCTTAGAAGTTTGTGACCCCCTGACACAGCCCTTTGATTTCATTTTCTTGAGCAAGTGCACATAATCTAAAATGAATATTCAGTTGCCAAGTTAGCCAAGTTCAGCCGAGGACTCTGTCTTGAGTCATCTTGGGCAGAAGGCACTCTGGGTAAACTTTCCATTTTGGTAAATTTTTGTGAAGCAGAAATTATACTGCTCAGGGATTTCAGATGGTGACAGAGGCTAATAAAGTATTGAAAAGCCATCCCATGTGTAACTTCCAGATTGATGGGGGAGCTGAAATACTGTAAGGACATCTTACCTAGGAGGCCAAGAAGGTTACAGAGTGCTGTTTTATTTAAGGCGAACATACTTGTCAGGTAACAAAAGATAACACATTCAAAGAAAAAGGTGCAAGGTAATAAAATACCCAATAAGGTAGATATTAGCACCTGGGTGTGTGCTTCTTGGATTGTCCATGGCGTAACTCAGCCCCATTTAATGCTGAGCAGTGAAAAGAAGACAAAGGAAAACTCTCCCGCGGTGTTTAATTGCACATCCTTCCATGGAGCAGGACTCTGTTCTTTTTATTGTCATAATTTAACTTAAATAGGTGATTGTGGTACACATTTAATTAAAAAACAAATTAAGGGAATGTTTCCCTATAGCTTAGATGCTGGTAGAAAACCAAAGGAAATCTTGTAGCAAAATCACCACTGCTTAGGACTTCAGAGCTATCGTGGTGCTGCACCCATTCCCACTAGAATCATAGAAAATTCAGGTTGCAAGGGGCCGCAGGAGGTCACATCTAGTCCAGCCCCCTGCTCCAAGCAGGAATGTCCAGGTTGACAGCAAGGATGAAATGCCAACTAGTCTGCTGCAAAAGCACTTGCTGCTGCTACTTCCCCTAATGGAGGATCTCCTTTAACAGTCTGCAGTATAAGCCACATGACACCCACAGCCAAATGGCTTTTACTCCATCCAGGAGAGGCAGTGGCATATATAAGCAAAAAATGCTTCCGCTTGACTATGACGTACGAAAGCAAGAGAACAGTGTAATGAATAGCATCATCTGTGTAAGCTCAGCAAAATGATAGAAGAATACTTCCTTCCATCATCAGCTGGGCACAGTGCCTGATTTCACTTCAGTTCATTGATGACCCTGTAAGATATGACCCAGCTCCTTGCTTTGCCAACTCTGTTCAAAATCAAACAAGCAACGCAAACACTCTATGGCTTAGGGAAGATCTCTTCCAGTTGCTCTATTTGTCTGGTATGGCCTAGGGCCAACGGTTTGTGATACAGCCAAAGTAGCTGATCAAAGCCTCCCAGATAATAGAGCTATAAATAGGTCACTTTAATGCATAAAGATGTTAAATATGGAAGGAAACAACAAATGCAGCATTCAAATTCCTAACTGCAAAGCTGAGCAGCAACTTCTAAGCATAGCTACATGCCAGGTCAACCTGAGCAGCAGCCAGTAAGAGGCTCCTAAATGGTGGAAAATGAGAAAGACCTCTCACGAACGTATTCTTCTTACCCTTGGTGACTCTAGACAGGGCTGAAAAGAGCTGGGGGGTGGAGGGCATGGTGTAGATAACCACAGGCCACATCTTTAGCTGGTGTAAACAGGTGAAACTCCATTGATTTCAAACTTAAGCTGCTGTACAGTAAATGAGGAACTAGCCCATTTTGCTTTTCAGCATATTTCCGTGTATTCTGTAGCTTCTAAGCCCAAAAGTCATTGGCATTAAACACATTTTTATGAATCCAAGTTGCATTTCACTGCTGATGCTTATTGTTTGCTTTCTCGGGGGGTTGGACAATTGGCCAGTGTTGTTTGCTTGGAACTAGCCAGGTCCTTCAGATTGGTGTTAGGTCGTGCAAACTGTGGTGGGCCACTTGAGGGTCCTGGTATCTGGCTGGCCAGTGTGCGACCCTGCCTGTTCTACTGTACATGGGCTTTTAAACTCTATTCACCACCTTAGTATTGGAGCACTGCGTTCAATGATGCAACGAGCAACCTCTTAGCAGGGGGAGTGCGGTCTGTGTAGATGTCACAGGGCCCTGGGATGGGCCTCAACCTTTAAGAGAACAAGCAGCCTGAGAGGCTGCTTGCAGGTGTCAGGGGGAGCTAAGGAGGCACTCACCTGACCAGAAGAGGGCTCAGGCTTGAGCTATATAAGCATTGCATCGGTCAGGTAGTCTCTCCCCAAGCAACTACGAAATGAGGAGCTCCTGGCTACAGGGCTCCTAGAGGAAACTGGGTTGAGCTAAACAACTCTGCAGGCCTGGAAACAGGTCTAAGCCCCAACAGGTGAACAACATTACCGTAACCCAGGCATGGTCACGGTGTAGGGGAGGATTTGGAGCCATGCAATTTGCCCTTAAGGCCTAAGGACTACTGAGGCCTAACATGGAGCCTGAGGACCAGTGAGGACTAATGGGGTGCTCAGGAACCCTAACAGTGGAGTGGGGGTGGTGGTGGTGAGTGGCTGGATGTGACGCCAGAAGTGCTGCCGTGTCCTGCTTGCCCCCCCACTTACCAAGCCCCTCCTCAATGCAACCCCCACCGCGCTCCTCCGCAACACAACCCCCTTTTAAGTTGCTCACAGCTCCCTAGGGGGGTCACAACCCAGTTTGAGAACCCCTGGACTAACCTGAGAAGATTGAATTGAATTGATTCAGCCGCAGGCTTTTTGACTGTTTGTACATCGCCTTAATGTTCAGGTTGTCCTTTGACTGCCTTATAAACAGCCCACTGGGGAAGGACATCTTGCATTTAAATCAGGTGGGGAGGGTTGTGATAGTTCTTTAATTCCTGTGAGTCCTGAATTCCTTGGCCATGCTTTGGCTTTGGAGAAAGTCAGGGCCATTTTTAATGTATATTGAGAAGTGCACCAAAATGGACTGCTTATCCTCAACCCGGACTGCTCTGTCGCTGGTGTTTGTTTTTGAGTCCGTTTCATTTTCCTGGGTATCTTGCACTTTCGCACTTTGATGCACATGCACTTTGATGCATGCAGACTATAAACACTGCAGATGAAGGGTTATATTTTTTGAGAAACAAAATATCCCGTTGCGAAGTAAATCAACTATTTTCAGCTAATTGCTTCCAAAAGTGAAAAAAAAAATCTGTTAGGTTTTCCAAAATGTGTTTTTACAAGCGCTATACTCAACTACTGTGACAACTTCTTATTCTACATTTTTTAAAGCCCAAGAAGATCTTTTGTATGATTATCTACAGCATCCATTGTGCAAATGTTTAGCCATGTAAGTAGTACCAATACAAGCACCTGGCAGGATTGGCGTAAAGGAGTTCTCTTTCTCTGGCAGAGGCAGGAGGAATTTGTCATGGATGTAGGTCCAGGTTCATTCAAGATAACCCCATTAAGAACCCCATTCAATTCCCAGTGATGGTAATAGGCATCTTTCCATTTTCTTCAATGAGATTTGGGTCAGGTCATTGGAACAGACCTCATTTATGGGAAACTGAAGGCTCTTGCCTGATAACCCGTAGGTCGAGAGTTCTTAATCTTAGGAGATTTCATACAAAATACTGCCTTTGGCAGGAAACAAACCAGTGCCGATCCAGCACCCAGCAAAGATACCCCTAAGAAGGTTTTTATATCCCACAAAAAGCCAGTAGATGAAGAAAACCTATTTCAGGCACAGGTGATTTAGTGTGACTGCCACAGAGAGATGAAACATTACCTAAATATTGCACTATGCAACATTTTTTCATCTCCAGATAATGGGCAGCGGTGCCTTTTCACTGCTAAGTACACAGCAAAGAGACCAGAGCTTTTGTAGGTTCTCCATTTTTATGAATATTTCCTTGGTTTCTATTAAATCATTTGATTTGTGTGCGCACACGCGCGCGCACACACACACACACACACACATGTGTGATCGCTGTCTGTCATAGCGGCATGCATAATCCAGGAGCTGAATGAGACCAGAGCTTGCATGAGGGCTAGCAGACCACAGGTCTTTTGAGGTACAACTAGTTGGGTATGGGAAAGTTGGAAAATCTTTGAATCTGCTCTCTTGACCCATTCAGGAGCTTTGGTTCAGGTGGTTATAGAGTACTCTTTTAGTGCCAGAATCTGCACAGTTATTTAGACTTGGTACCATACACTCACACGTGTGACTTTCCCCAAATAAGTAGGGGCCTGATGATCCCAGACCCACTGGCATTGAGATCAGGTTCCAGGTAAGCAGAGATTTGATTCCTTCTGGAGAAGCCAATGCATGTTGACTGCACCTTCTCTTTGGCACAAGCTCATGCACACACATGCATGTCCAGTTATACATAGCAACTATTTTGCATCAAAAGCAGTTGAAAAAAATCTAAATCCCTTAAATTTTTCGTTTTCCCTGTCATAGCCCCAGCTGTTGGAGAGAGACATCATTCCCATGTGCCTTTGAAAACATACCGGCAGCTCAAAAACATCTAGATAGGCTCCTTTTGTCATGAAAATGCTGCATTCCCTTTTACGTATCCCTCTTCAATTCTGTTTTGCAAATATCTGTTGATCCTCCTCTTCCTCACCTCTGCCCTGGCCCTGGCCTTGGCCTGGCCCATTTTAGTAAATCTGGTTAGGAATTTTCCCTCAGAATGATTTTTCTAAATGGCAAACATTGTTTTCACAACACCAATAATTTCCTTGGGAAACTTAAATTTGGCTGGGAAAAAAAACCTCATGTTCTCAAAAAATTGACAGGATAGCTCCCCTCATGTCTACCAAGAAACTTCTTGCTGATTTGGGAGTTGTTCTATCTGGGTGCTAGCAAGTCACAACATTGCTACTGAGTTTCTTCTGAAAATCTCTTTCCTCAAAATCTTCTCATTCTCAGTGTTTTCTCTGGCTCAGCCAAAAATTATTTCCTGTCTGTATTTCCCCTGGGCTGCGCCGGTATTTTGTCCAGATAAAGAGTTGAGATTAAGCAATGGAAAATTGTTACAAGTCATTTTTTATTATCAAAAAGGCACTTGGGCTACCAGGCAATTTGCCACAGCTATTTTTACAGGGACTCGGGCCTTGCATCTATTCATGCAAGGGCTCCAAATTTTAACTTGATATGTTTTTTAATTTAGCAGGAAAGGGGTTTTTTTTGGGGGGGGTGTTGAGATATTTGTTGATTTATTTTATTGTCAATAATACATCTAAACTACAGCTGGGAATCTCAAATGTCAGGGGAATGGAATATGCAATAAGATTAAACCAGCAGCTCTTAAAGTCCTTGCCTATGCTTTCCTTGCTCTGCCTCCACAACTGCTGGCTGGCAGGCAGCAGCTCCCCTTGTGCACTTCTGACAATGCTGCAAGGCAGAGGCTGTATCAGCAGAACACAAAGCAGAACTGGAGAAGGCACCGGGGGTTGAAGGCGCCCCAACATCTGGCAGAGGTGTGGGCATGCTTACATGAGACTTCTGACCACTGTATGAAGGCAGACGCTTAAGTCTGCATGGCAGAGGTCCTTGGTGATGGGCCAGAAATGGTATTTAAAGGTTTTCTTTTTTCTGAATTGTGTGTGTTATGTATATCTATATCTATATCTATAGATATAGATATATAGATGTAGATATAGATATATAAAGTATAAATCTATATATAAAGTATACAGGCATACCTCGTTTTATTGCGCTTCGCTTTATTGCGCTTCGCAGATATTGCGTTTTTTACAAATTGAAGGTTTGTGGCAGCCCTGCGTCTAGCAAGTCTATCGGCGCCATTTTTCCAACAGCATTTGCTCACTTTGCAATTTTTAGCAATAAAGTGTTTTTTAATTAAGGTATGTACATTGTTTTTTTAGACATAATGCTATTGCACACTTAATAGACTACAGTATACTGTAAACATAACTTTTATATGCACTGGGAAACCAAAAAATTCGTGTGACTCGCTTTATTACGATATTCGCTTTATTGCGGTGATCTGGAACCGAACCCGCAATATCTCCGAGGTATGCCTGTATAGATATATATAAAGCATGTGTATATATATATAAAGTATATATATAAAATATATATATGCATTAGCATGGTGCGTGTGTTTTTTATATATAGATAGATATATAAAGTATATATCTATATATAAAGTATGTATATATAAAGTATGTGTGTATATATATATATATAAAGCATATATATATAAAATATATATATGCATTAGCATGGTTCAGGATGGGCAGCAGGGGTTAACTGATTTCTAAAAGCTTGGGTCACATACACAGTTACTTCAGCCTTCAGAAGCAGACTGGCTGTCTAACACAAGGCCAATGGATATGCACACGGCCTGGGAAAGCGGGGGCATGTATCACACTATTCCATAACATGAAATAAGGTGGCACCAGCTCACAAGCCCGAAGAAGGGGGCCTAAAATCCCTGTTTTGGGAGGGATGTGCCCGTGATGGGCTTGGAATATGCTGACAGAGCAGGACGTGGACAGTATGAGACCCACGGAGAGAGACCAATCAGCGGTAGCCATGGATGAAGAGTCATGAGGAGGAGGAAAGAATACAAAAGCAGAGACTTGAGAGTAGCAAAGAGTCCCGCCTGGATCCTCGTCCTCCTCCAGGAGCGGGTCCCCATTCCCCAGGAGTGGTCCCTGAGGCCACCATGGACAAAGGGCACACCACCAGTCCACCTCATCCACCCCACTCGAAGGGGGTGTGGGCCTCGGCATCCCACCTTCAGGGGGCTGACATGCCTAAGAGAGAGCCTCAGAGTGAAGCCTGCATCTTGGCCAGATGTTTCTGGACTCTGATGATGATAGCCTCAGAATTAATAGCTATATATAGAATTGCTTGATTGTTTCTTTTGTGTTATCACCGTGTATCACAAAATTTGCCTATTACAAATGGAAAGGTGATGGTCAGTCCTCCCTGGAACAGGGCATCTGGGTCCTAAATCCAGAACCAAAAACTGGACTCTTATCTGAAGAAAGAAGACTTCTGTCACCACAGAGGAGTTTTGGGCAGACTTCTAAGGGCCAAACTAGGGATCTGTATGCAGAGTTGTGCTTACGACACCAGAATCAGAGGAAGGGGGGATCAAACGCTCATCTGGACTCCTAGGGTCTTTCCAGGCTTTTCTTTCGGTGTTCAGACTTGAGTTACTACTTTCGCTGGGCCTCAGGTCCCTCCCCAGTGCAATGGGCAGGTGGACACGTCCCTGCCTCACAAGGCTGTGGCTGAGTGACATTAGTGAAGTGCTTTGGTAGAACTGCTGGAAACATTTCCAAAGCCAGTTTTGACAGAAACTTGGCTTTCTTACAAAAGAAAAGAAAATCACAGACGGTGTCTGCTTTTTCTCTAAAGAGCATCAATTAAAAAAAAAAAATCTCATGGAAAATGGAAGAAAATTGAACTCAGGCAAAGGGGGGGAGCTTAAGGTGTTGTTAAATTTGTTGAAATTTTTGCAGGGGAAAGATTTTCTAATTGTCTTTGGCTCGAGCGCCTTAGAGAAATATCCGGCTCTTGCACCGGATTTTCCCAAGGACCTGTGTGATTTAGGAGCATGAGTCCCAGTGAAAGTCCAGTAATAGCTTCTTCAGCTCTGCCCTGTCTCTGTGTTGGCCCAGTTACTCTCTCCCCTTTAAATAAAGGACTGGACCAAAGATTTCATCCCCTCTCCACACTCATCTTCTTTGGAGAGAGAGTAGGCAGAGAGGAAATCCTACATATACCTGCGGTCCTCAGCCTCGCAGCCAATTAACTGGTGTAGCATGGGGTCACACTCCTTCTTATATGGCTAGTTCAGCTAGTTTGATTTAATAGATAATGATAAGCATAAGTTGAATCCCAAGCTTGTGCCGAGGTGCTCCTCCCCGGAGAGGCTGTGTGTTGTACAGGACCTAAATCCACAATAATGGCATCACTTCCTTTGTATTATAATGGAGTGGCCAGAAACCACCTCTGAACATCTTAATGACTGGATTAGTGGGAATAGTTGTCTGTATCAAACAGGTCACTGGAAAGCTAGGCACGGAAGGAAATTGAGACTGAATTTCTGCGTCTCGTACTAATATATTGGTTAGGCAATTGACTTAGCTAATGAACTTGCCTTGAGCTCATACTTCATTTTCCAGGGCTGTCCAGCTACCATGATTTATGCCCACCCATCAGTGTGTTGCCTAATTGAAAAATTGATTAATTGGCCCTATTGATTTCAGTCTTTCTTCCACTGCGGCTTAATTAGTTTTGCATTAACACTCTAGTCCTTCCGCACGGACTCCGGTGCCATGAATCTAAGCTTTACAAGATGATGGCAATATGTTTAATCACAAGGATGGAGTGGCTTTCTATACAATGGCATCCAAAAGAAGGCGGAAGGAATACTAACGTGCAGAATGAGCTTGGATGTGGCTCGTACTGACGAGCACTTCCATCGAGGACGTGCGTCAAAGATCTCACCGGAGCTCGCGGAGCCGACTTGGTCGCAACTGTGATGATCGGGCCAGAAAGAACAAAGCTCAGTGTTCAGAGCTGAAGTGGGGCTGGCTGTTAGGATAAATGTTTGTGTGTAAACTGAGAGCTTTTAACAGGCCTGTCGCTGCCGGTCAATGAACATGGTGCCCCTCTAGTGCTTCGTTTAGATTCACTTTCAGAAGAGACCCACGCTTCAAAGCAAGACTAATGGGTGTGATATTCCCATGCATGCAGCCAGGTACAGGCCTGGTAGAACTGCACTGATTTAGAGGGGAGTTATTTAGCCCTTTCGAACAATTTCCTTTCTGTACATTAGCTCCGTTACCATCTGATCGCTGTCTTTGGCAGGATTGTGTAATGAAACGACTAATGTGTTATGACAAGACAAAGACTTTGCAATGTGATAGTTAATGTTTTTGAGCGTCTGGTGATGTATCCTTTGTGGGTCTTTCCCCCTCCTCCCCCCCGACTGCAATATATGGTTTCTGTGACAGAGATGCGGTTTCCCACATTCCACCGTGGATTTCCTTATTATAATAATTATTTAAAATTAGAGGGTGAGTGTAAATGCTCCTGACAGTGAGGTATTATTAGTGGTGATGAAAGCCAATCACAGTACAGGCAGGTATTATCAGAATCTTCCCTGCCAATTTCTATCCATGCAACTCACTCCTGAATTGCAGCAGTCACAGCTCTTCTCGCTCTGCCCACCCTCTACCGCAGCTCTGCCGGCGAGGACCCCTCACATTTCCAGCCCAGCAATAATTCCAGATCAGACATAACCAATCTTGCTAAGCTGATTAATAGCCTTGAGCAGTTCAGAGAGGAATGTGTGCACTGCATGCTCCAGTCTGTGTTGAGCCACAAAGGATATGAGTTTGTTGCAGTCCCAGCCAGGGATGTGGGACGGGGGTTAGCCACTGCAGCAGCCTGGGAATTTGGCTCCAAAAGATACCCAGGGAAGACAGCTGCCTTGGGATTTTGCAGTGCAGTAAAAAATATATATATCCAACAGGATGGTGCCTGAGGCCACCGAACTCATCACAGCTGTGGTCCAGTGCAGATGTGTATTGGGGCTCTGCCTGGCTGCTGATTTTTTCCGTGTGCAGCCAGTCTGTTGGGAAGTAAACTGGCTCTGTTCAAGTACTCATCTGCTTGCACCTGATCTAAAAATGTCATGGCAGACTCAGCATGCGCACATTTTGCACGCATGGGTACAAAGCTGACTTGTTGGCTGCTGCCGCCTCTCTTTAAAAAAAAAAAATTAAAAAAATGCAGGCCTTGGAAACATTTAGGCTTCATCTGTACTATGCAGTGGCTTTGCTAACAGAAGTCCAGGTCGTCTTCCACACCCCAAGCTGCCTATGGCAACAGAGCCACTTTTCTGCCAACTTTTCAGAGTTCAGCCGCCTCTGGAAGCCAGCGGAAGTCACAGATAGATGCTCTCATGCGCCTGCCGACTGCTGGGCTCCCTTCAGCAGCTGTTGCCTCTCAAGTTGAACGTCATACTCCGGCAGCACAGCTGGGGAATGGAGCTGGGCAGAGCCACCAGAGGTGCATGGATGTGCACGTGCCCTGGCAGCTGGCTGGTGGGGGCTGCTGCTGCCTCCCAAATCCGGATGGGGTGGCAGCTGACTGTAGGCAAGGCATCCATCAAAGATCAGCAACATACTAAGCAGGGACATTTGCAATGAAATGATTTGGCCTACTTGTCACCTCTCCTCCCACCTTCTGTGGTCTTCCATCCAGGCAGGAAATAAAAAGCAATGTTATTTCATGAGCAGGAAGGCTCCTGGCCTGTGGAAAGAAGAAAGCAGAACTGTAGGCAGGTGGAGTTGGAGAGAAACATAAAGTCATTGTAACTTGGCTCTTAAATAAAGATCAGGCTATTCACTTATCTCCGCTGGAAATGCGTAACAGTGGCAGAGATGCACAAGCTGCCCGCTGGCTGGTACACTAGATCTGGGGCGTAATCGTATGGTGTGTCTGTGCAAAAAAAGGATGTGTGCAGATGGAGCAGGTTTACGTGCATGAAAGATGGAAATAGCGAAGTGAGATTGTATTGTAGGCATCTGTTATGGACTCCAGGAGTAGCAAGCCTGGGAACAGTGATCAGCTATTTCACACATCAGGTGGGATTTCATTACCCAGCTAATGGAAGCATATCAGATGGGTGGTGACCTCGGGTGGGTAGGAGAGGGCTCTGGTGTCAGGGAGAGTTTGTACAAGTCAGATCCTTTTCACTGTTCAGAGCAAATGAAGAGACTGGGAAGGTCATTGCTAGAAAATGAACTGAGTTTTGTAGCTGAAATGGAAGAGGCCAACCACGAAGCACTCAGAAATGGTGCCCTGTGTGTGCCTATGTGTAAGCGTGTGTTGAACATGTCGAATTTTTGGCAGGGGGATTGGGCTAATCCAAACTGACAGCAGTTTGACAAGTCTCTTTGCAGCTGCATTTACTTCATGAGGACTTGCATGTAATAAGCCATGTAGCACGGCTTCCTGGGGTTTTTCCCCAGGGCTCTGGGGGCTTCCCACTGGTCAGCCAACCCCTTTGCCCTCCTTGACCCAGAGAAGAAGTTGTTCAGAGGGGCGAGGCCTACAGAACCTCATCTGCCCTAATTAACTTGCTGCTTAATATCCCAGCTACCAGCTAGCTCGAAAGGATTTCCTCTAAGGGGTATCTAAGCATAGAGGGCATGGGGGCTTTTGTCTCCCCTTGAAGAAAAGGATGCATTTTTGACCTAACTAGCACAATGCCACATCTTAGTGAAAAGATGGAAGCTTCTTGTTTTCAACTGGGTTACCAGGTCAAAGGAAAACCTAGGTTCCTCAACGGTCTTTCACTTCAGTTGCTAATTTCTGTGCAAATTCCCCATTGCATGCTGCAATATCTTCATTAGGATTGGACCTGATAGAAGACAGATCAAGCTAAGGACAGACCTTTTTCCCAGCGCAGATGAGGTGTAAGGCGAGCCAGAAAGCCCTGTCACCGTGACCCATGGGGCCAGACACTTTGAGATGCAATAGGAGCCAGCATGCTGAAGTGTGCTGTCACTTGATAGGAGTAAACAGAGAAGGCAAAAAACAGAGAGAGTGAATATACCCAGTGCAGGTGCATCCAGCAAGGAGGATCAACACCAAGCAGTCAATCTTGGTCATCTTTTCTTAGGCAAAACTTGAAGGAGCTGCACAAACTTTAATCACCTGACTGCAGATCGACACAGGTGCAGCTGAGAACAAAAATTTCCCCTTAGCCTCTATCGGGAAGGCTGCCTATATAAACCCTGAAGACTTTGGTCCATTATAAGTTAGCTGGCCATTTCTTGCTCTTCTTAGAAAGTCAGGCCAAATCGCCGAACTGAAAGCATAGGTCTGACCCAAAGCCCGCTGAAATCCACATAAATGTTCCTCCCGACTGTACGGGGCTCAAGTTTAAGCCTGGGATACTTATTATACCCAACAAGAGCTGCTGCTCAAAAACTCTGAGGCTTTATCTCTGATAGTGTGTGTGTGTGTGTGTGTGTGTGTGTGTGTGTGTGTGTGTAAGACATCATATAAAAGCCAAGGGATGGATGGAAATCCTGGCTATTCAAGACTTGAATAGTGACTGAGAAAGAATTATCAAGTATGACAATCACATAAAGCTGTATCATTTGTATTGTCTAGCACTCTTATCTTTTTAACAACTCTGTAAGCTAAATATCTTCCTTGTATTTGGACAGGGATTTGCTCTAAGCACAGATGCTGGCTGCTGAGAATAAACTACAAGGTCTGGTTAATGAAGAGGGAGGGTGGCTTTTTGCACCCCCCCCCCATGTCTCGTGGACCAACAGCAGGAATACCAGTGGGAATCAAATCCTTCACAATCAGCAAAAGATTTCCAGCAGCGAGTATATCCCCTGGGCCAGACACACATGAATGTAGGCACAGGCTAGAATTTGAAAATGTACGTCTGCAAAAAGGAAGGGTGATGGATCCAGAGAGATCTACCTGATCTATCTCTTGCTGAAAAGAGGAGAGTCTGTGGAGACGCACCTACCATTCCTGCACGGGGAGAATCCGGTCTAGCCCCTTCTGTGCACACATCTCTTGTGAGCTGGTCTTTGGCAATCACTTTGTGTTATCCTGGTGATGTCTTGGCTGGTTGGTATGTCTTAGTTTTTTTCTATAGGCTGGTCTTCCCAGCCTAAAGGATGTGAGGAATTTGTTTGATTTTTAGGAGTCATACATGCATTGCTGAACACTTGCTAAAATCTACTCAGAAATGAAAAAATAAGCCATGGATGGATCACATAGATGAACCTCAGGCAATATTCATGGACTATGGAGAACTGTGAGAAAAGCTACTTGGAGATACAAAGGAGGCTCAAGATTGAGCCATCAACTTTCAGGGCATCCAGTAGATACCAGGTGTGAGCCCTGTAGGGCTGCTGGATGTGAAAATACCCATCTAACCAGAACCTCTGTCCTACCTGCATCCAGGGGAGGGAATACATACAAAAAACAGTGGGATTTGAGACCAAGGGGAAGCAAATTAGAGGAGGGGGATGAGCATCCTACTTTCTTACCAGATGGATGGGTGACTCAGTCCAGGCTGGAAGGTGGGCCCCAAGGGAAGAGTCTGCCTACCAGGCCAGAGCAAGACAGCCCTGCCTAAAGCATCCAGGAGAAGCTGAAGGAAGAGGTACAAGGCTCCAACGCCTGTCCCTAAGGAGGGTGCATTCCCAGAAGTACGGCAGCAGTGGGATAGCATACCCCATGGAGCTGTGATACGCGGGTTTTCTTAATGCTTGATTCTCCATTGCATAGACCCCTCTCTGGAAGTATAAAGCAACTGAGAATTCAGGCTCTGGATATGAGTGGCAGAGTTTGGCTGGGTTCTCCATATTTTATTTCGCTATAAACCCTCACTTCTCGTTAGCACTTAGGCTGGGCAAAGGGGTTTCATCCATTTGAAGGATGCTTTTTACTGCTAGAGTTCGGTCAAGGGGCTGGAGAATATAGGCGATTCAAGTCAGGAGGATCTGAGAGTTGCTCCTGCTCTATGTGTAAAGAAAGTCAGTCCCTGAACTTCTGGTCTGTGATGGTCTTGGCATCCACAGAGAGAGGAGCATCGAGTGTTGCTGTCGCTCGGGGTCACAACATAAAGATGAGTCATGAGCTGTGAAAAGGATTTAATAAAGTCCAAATTAAGCCCCGTCTATATGCAAAAGAATCACCTCAATAAAATCCCATTATGCATCAACTGTGAGCGAGTTACAGCATTATGAAAATGCAGACCAGTTAATCACATCAAATCACTAAAGGGAAAGAAAAAGCTGATCGCCTAGAAAGAGAAATTAAATATTGTAGCCCACAAAAGCACTATTAAAACAACTCTGCTTTGACCCGTATCTGAAAGGTGTGATTCAAATTGGGAGGGAGAGGGGAGAATCAGAAGTGATACGTGTGCTGGCTCCTTACTTAGAGCAGAGGAAATGTAAATGGATGTAATGAACTCATGCTTCAAGGAGGACACTTTTACGTGCAGGAATCAGGGAGGAAGTGGCTTTGCCTTGTCTGCTCAGGCGAGCTGCACTAGTTTAACTAAAGATGTGAGCTTCAACCGTTTGCGTTAAACTCTTGCAACCTTCCTTTTCTGCTAATTTGGGGTTAGCTCGGGTCAATTCAGATTCAGTTTAGGCTAAGCCAAAGTAAGGCTCTCTGAAACAAAAATACCACAAAGGGGTTTATGCCTGGCTCACCAGTGCAACGTGTGTGTGCATGCACGCACACATAGGCAGACAAACTCTTTGGGTAGAGGCAATATCTTTTATTAGACCAACTAAATAGTTTCCCAAAAAAATATTTATTTAGTTGGTCTAATAAAAAATATCATCTCTACCCAAAGAGTTCATCTGTGCTTAAACCAACATGCTATAGGCTACGTCCCTCCACGCACACAAAAAGTGTTTATAAATGTGCTCCAGGAGTCTGTGTGCACAGTGGGGGTGGGCAGACTGGGACACTTTAATTAATGTGGCTCAGAGACCCACACTAATCAAAGCACCCAGAACGTCACATGTATCAGTATCCCTGTGCTCAAAAATGGCAGGAGCTTTAACTGAGGCTCATTGAAAGAGCCATGGTTAAAGTGTCCCCACCGCCATTTTTCAGTGTGGGGACATTGATATACATGACACTGGAGTCTGCTGGAGCGTAGTAATTGCCACACTCCAGCACTGCCACGCGCTGTAATTACAATGTGTTACAGCTGTAATTACAGCGTGTTGGAGAAGCTTCGCTGCACATGTATAGGTGCCCATAAAATCAATATAAATTTATTATATAAAATATATAGAGGGATATTGTGTGTGTGTGTGTGTATATATATAGGTGTGTGTGTGTGTGTGTATGTCTGTATGTATGTGTATATACACACACACACACACATATATACCAATATTATATGTTATAAAATTGTATATTATTATACTATATACATGGAAAGAGGAAGGCAGTGCACAATCAGGCCCTGATCCAGCAACACTAACGTAAGGACTGCTTTGCACTGTTCACTAACTCTTGCACAGTTTTCCTCAGTTCATCCTGAGTGAGGAATCCTGGAATGACTCAGAACAGAAGCGAGCTGAGCAGGGCTATGCAATGCATGGTCCTTAAGTGACCTGTAAGGCAGATTCTCCCTATGCCTGAAGAAGTGTGCCTGCATTCGAGACCTTGCAAAGACAAACTTTTCCAACTATTCAGTTGGTCTAATAAAAGATATCACATTCACCCAGAAAACCTTGTCCATAGAGGCATAAGCCTTTTGGGGGCCTTAGGTCTACTATCTGTGTGCTATAAAATGATCATCTAACCTTTATTTCAGCTCAAGGTTCATGTTCACTTTAGATAGTCTTAGACAGCTTCAGATCTTTCTGCATCCCCATCATTTGGTGCTTTTTTAAGGCCACTTTAGCAGTTCCTTATTCTCACTAATATAAATGAGAGCAGAATCAGGACCCAGGTGTCACGCACTTGCAAAGTTAGGTCAAAAGTTTCATAAGAACAAACTCTCGCACAAGATTTGTCAAGTCCTGGCTGGCTCCTAGAACTGGGAAGAAACGACGGAGTAGTAATAAAAATAGGTCTGAAGTATGAGATATATAGGTCAGGGTTAGTTCATGTAAGAGATGAAGGTTTATATGCTACCTCCGGGAAGCAGTCTGACAGTTCTCAGAGGTGCCATCCCTAACCCTTCTCTGTCAAATGTATTTATGCAACGCCGGGATGAAACATGTCTGCAAATTCCTTCCATAAAAGTAAATGCAGCCCTTCGCATTCATCACCCAGATGATAGCTCATCTCCTTTTGAGTGACTGCAATAGTTTCTTACCTCTCTTTGCCCTTATGCCTTTCCTAAATCTCTTTGCATGGTGTTGCAGTGAAATCAAAAACGGAGCTGTCATGGATGATTTCCCTTAAAGGCTTCCTGAAATCCAAATGAATGATGTCATTTGCACTAGTCTATAAACCCTCAGTGGGGAAGAGAAAAGGGAAAAGGAGCCCACAGAGGCTGCTTTGCTATTGCATTCACCTTCCAAATCTCTGCTGCTGCTTTTTAAAGCTCGAGCTGGCATTTGGGTCTCTGCTGATCCCAAATCCTATCCCAGCTGTGGTGGCCACAGCTCCCATGGGTGGGTATAATTGAAGAGGAACTTAAGCCCTCTCTCCTATTGCAGATGACCCTCAAGCCTCCTCCCAACCTGGAAACAACACCATCGCAAGGCAGTAAGACTCCTGGGGCTAAGAACAACTTACAGAGAAGTGAAGTGTGTCTCTTGTTCACAGCGCTTTCCGTGTGAAGGGAAGTGTAACCTTCCCTTCCCCCAGGCTGGACATTAATAAAACCTGGAAGCCGCCTTGGATTCTCGTGCTGTCTCTTTCTGGTGTAGATAACTAGAAAAGCTCATCCTTCCATGCAGACACAGTTTGGCACCAGAGCCTGATTATGCAGTCCCCCAGCGCCTTGGGAGGAAGGTCTTGCAAGCATGTAAACAGCGAGTTCTTCACGTTCACGTGAGAGAAAGCCAGAATTAGAGAGGAAGAAAAACAACTAAAAAAGAAAGAAAGAAAAAACCAGTACAGGATGAATGAATGAATAAAGCACCCAGATGGGTCAGATCAGGCTTGGATAGTGCTTGAGAGCGCTCTGAGAAAATGATTGTGCGCGCAGCGCCCAGGCGTGACTGAGTCATTGCACCGGTGGCTTATCCCCTTCTCTCCGTTTCTCTTGGCATCGCTTGCTTGTTCTTCCTGGACACAACACATCTAAAATGCCTATAATTGCTGCTGCCAATACATGTCTTCTGTCAGAGAATGATAGCAGCAGAAGTTGGCTTCTTCTCATTATGAGCGCTGGCCTCCCGCTCACCCCCCAGGCATGTGCAGAGAGATTACAATCCAGTAGCAGTTGGGTTTTCTCCGGAGGGAATCAGCGGGGGAGAGATTAAGCTCTGAACTACTTAAAACAGCTTAAATGAAGCTTCAGATGGGATTTCGTCAATGCTCAGCTCTCCAGAGAGCATTTCTGTCTGTGGGCCCCGTTAGCTAATAGCCGGTATTACCGGGCCAGGTGAGGGTGTGGGGGCGCAGAGGGATCATCCCTCTTCATCTCTTGATCTCTGTCCAGGGTCCAGAGAACAGGGAGCTTTTCTCACTTTAGGCAAAAGAAGGGATCGCACGGTTCATGGTGGGGCTGAGTCCTCTAGCATGTCCTCTATGGGGCAGATACACGGGTGCAGGGCGTCACAATTAAATACTAGTGAATTGAGATTAAACCTCCTGGAGGAGCTACGTGGCTCAGCAAGCTACTTCACTAGGCTTTGCCCTCCAGAGCCATGAGTTCATCGTCTGGTTTGCTTCTGAGGCTGGGTGGTCTATTTACCTGGGGTCTGGCATTGTCTCAGTCATCCAAATCCACCCTTTTCTAAGCAATGGGATGACAGAGGAAAGCAGATGAGTCTTTCCTTCTGGCTGGAAGTGTTGGGGTTGGGAAGAGAGAGGGCAAGGAGGCTAGGTCCTTCCTCCAGTGGTGGAGTTGAAGGTCTTATTTGCAGGGCTGTTAAATGCCAGTTGGAGTTAATGGGAGCTGCGGGGCCCTGGCTGTTCTGGGGATTTGTGCAAACCGGGGGTGGGTAGAGTGGCTTTTCACATAACTTGTAAAAGGCACAGGGAACCACCTGCTCTATCATTTCTTGCATTCCCAGGTAGCCATCGCTGTTCTGCCCAGCCCCTGTGTTGGACACCAAGGACATCAGCATCGCTCAGAGCTCCTTTTCTCTTGGCAAGGGTTATTTCCTTAGTCCTCTCTCACCCTGTGGCATGTGTCAGGTGGTCCGGTCTCCTCCCGCCACCAGAACAAGGACTTGAAATCCATTTGAGCAAGAGATGCTTTGGTAAGGAGCAGATGACCCGACCTTGGGGACCGCCAGTTAGCAAAGCCCACCCACCACTCCTGTTTCTGCACCTAAAGGACAGATGTTTGGCATCTGTCTGCAGTGTGATGGGTGGGCGGGTCTGGCTACAAGTTGGATCCTAAATTCTCCAGTTGCATAAAGCTTTCTGATGCCTGTCCTGCATGACTAACAGAGATTACGGTGGGATTCTCCTCTGCTTTGATTATAATTTTTCGGCCCCATCTTTGTTACCAGCTATAAAAGTTATGGTCAAAAAGGGCTAAAACCCCATCCATCATCATCATTACTTAGAAATCTTGGGTTTGAACATGTGAGGTCACACAGCAGGTCAGGAAGGGAGGTTTTTCTGCATCTCTGGTATAAGTGATGAAGTGCTTGTTATCGCCTGGTGAGAGACCATAACCCTCTTGCAGCACAGGGTCGTTCCCTCGTTGTAACAAGGAAAGATTTCACTGTAGACCCTAGGATGAACGGGTGCAGAGAAACTGAATGCAAAACCAAGGCTCAGAGCAGAACTTTTAGGGGGGTATACAATTCAAACTCACTTTTCCCCGTCTCATGTCCTGTGTTTCATTTGATGAGCTATGGTGGGTTTCCTAGAAGAGGCATCCTCACACTTGGTCCAGCAATTAAATAGGTTTTAGCAAGGTGATGATGAGTCTGGCCATGCTCTCACGTACACTGCTGGAGTTGGTCCTGATTTCCACCACTGCAAAATCAGAATTACCTCTATGGTCTGGGGGACACATAGCATAAACCGGCTTAACCCAAATCAGTTAAGTCTGATACTACATTCAGCCAGGTTTATCTCAAACTGGTTTCAGCCATTTTCAAACCAGTTTATGTGCACTGACTGCCTGTTCTGTTACAAACCAGATTCTGATCACTTAACCCGGTTTATGTGTAATGTCTGTCCCTAGCCTATATGGTGACTTCTACTTCATCCAGATGCAAAGCCAATGCCGCTCTTTAGACCTCCTTCCTAGATTCACAGGACTACCACTATATTTAAAATAGCTTTCCGGGCAACCGTGTCCTTAGCTTCCTCTCACTTCCAAGCATTGTGTTTCCTGAGTTGTAATACTATCCTGGAAATCATGTCCTTCCCAAAGGACACCAGCAGCATTTCCTTATCAAGAGTGGGCCTTATGAAGTGTGTATGGGTTGAGTGTGCAGGATGAGGACTAAAATACTCAGGAGCTGTGGATGCAAACCAAGTGAAGCAAAGTCCAATTGAAATTCCAGGCAGTGGGGCAGCGTGTTTGTTTCTCTGGCTGGGAAGGCACACGCCGCATGTCTGAGAAGGTTAATGAAAATGTTAAGTAAATGCCTCCTGAATGTACATTGTGAGGCCAGACAACAGAAATAGCACCTGTAATTTTCTCAATGAGTTTTGCAATGAGAATTTTTATAAACCTAATTAGCTGGGTGGAAATAAAAAGCAACAACCCTTTGGAGGCAAGACCCCGAGGCAAATTTCCATGCTTTTTAAAGATTAAACTGACACATCTTCCTACAGTCAAGTGGGAAGCAGAAGAAAAATAATCCTTTGAGCGGTGGAAGAGGACATGTGCTTGGGTGGTTCTTTCAAGAAATGCTTGGCCTCTTCTTCTGATACACCACTGCTTCTCTTTGTGACCTTAGGCAAGTCCTTTACATCTTAATAGCTAGATTGCTTGCATGTCACCATAAAACTCACTTGACACATTGTGATGTCCAATAAATATTTGCAAAATGCTGAGGCTGTGAGAGGAGAAGTGCTGCACAGAGACACAAAACGTCCTTATTGCTAAACACAGGTCTGTGGAAATCAGCACCGTGGCTTTGCAAAGCTCTGTGGCAAGTGCTTTCCTAGGGGCTTGGGCACCCTGAGCTTTCATGAAACTCTGGGGTTTGAAGGGACCCATCACTGCCAAGTAACTCTTAGGCTGAGTCCCCAGGGCAAATCCTTGCCCCCCTGCCCTCTGCACCCTCAGTACCTTTCTTTGTCGTTTTAGCTGCTGTTGTCCCAATGAAACCACACTCAAAGAATTAAACTCCAGCGTGGGGTGTGCAGAAATAACATCATTATCATGATGCTTACAAACCAACTCTACCTCTGTTCCCCACATCCTGCCTTGTCTGTTTGGATGATCCTTGCTTCAGGATAGGCATCATCTATTGCTCTGAGCACATGCAATGCTCAGCACAGTGCAGCCCCGTTCACAACAGGCCCCCTAAGCAGAAACAACTCCAGGCCAAATGATAACTTGGCTGTCTTTGCGGCATGAGATCCTTCAGTGGTCCCACATCCGCTTGAAACCAATGGAGCGGTACATGAACCTTGAATGAAACTTGCTCCAAGCTCCCTCTCCTCCGCTGCCTCCCCCAAGTCGGGCGTGGCTCCCGTCCTTTCGTGCTTTCATTGCAAATGCCCCCGGCAGCTCTGTGTGCCGAGGAAGCTGTGCGCGAGGGACAGAGAGGACCCAGCTAGCAGGATCCTTCTCCTCCTGCCTCTGGGATGTCATCTGACAACGTCAAGGGAACAAATGGCTTTTGCAAGAGCAGGTACGAGGCCCCAGGAACACATTCAGGAGCAGCTGGCAGAATCATTCTTCTGATTACTTTTATTGCCATCAAAACGGGAGAACAGCGAGTGCATTAGAGACTGAATCTTTAGGCCAGCAATCGTTTCAAGTGTCAGGATTGTCCATATTTAACTTGCTGCAAATGCCGCCCTTGTACGGGAAGGAGAAAAGGGGGGAGACCAGACCGTGTGAAGGCATGAGGAGGGGTGAGTCATCTCCCCATCCTAACTTTAGAAACGGATAGTGCAAAGTGCCCTTGCAAGAAGTCAGGAATGGTGTTGGGTGAGCCAGGGAGGTCACTGTGAACCTGCAGAAAGCAGCAGAGGAAATGCAAGAAATCACTCACAGGCAGAAGACATCCAGGAGGGCTCCAGGACGCACTGATCGGAAGAGCGGTTCACGACGCTCTTAGGTCACTGTGAACCTGCAGAAAGCAGCAGAGGAAATGCAAGAAATCACTCACAGGCAGAAGACATCCAGGAGGGCTCCAGGACACACTGACAGTGATGGATACTGCCTTCGCACGCAGCTTAAAGGGTCACGTTTGAGGATGCACCCGCATTGCTCACCTCGCCCCTGCCTGCTGACGATCGACGGCAGATGATATAGCTCATTCCCATCCATGGGTGAATGGTTTCCCCTTCAGATGAATGATTAGGGGATGATATATAACATGCTCATCCACCTTCACTCCTATAGTGGTGGCCTGAGAAGTGCATGTTTATGTTAAAAAAATTAAATGCCCCCCCACCCCGCCCCCACTTTCTTTTCGGAGTCTTTCATCACAAGCCGTTCATCACTTTCGAGAGCATTTCCTCAGAGCCATTCATCAACCAGGCATTTGAGGCATTGTGTGGGCTTCAGTCTCCGGGGAGCAAAGATCAAGCTTCATAATATGCCAGCGAGATGCCCCACTCATTACTTTTGGAAATGTTTTTTTAGTCAGTGATGGGCCCTAAGCGAGCATTTAAATTAGATTTAATAAAGCATCTAGCATTTGTTTAAAAGGACACTACACTTTCCAGGTATTTGTCATAATTGGCAGGAGGATTTTTGTCTCTCACTTATAATAATAAACTCCTTAGCTGGAAATTAAAATTAGTTTATTTAAATATTTTTCTTCTTCTTCACTCTTGGTGGTTTTAACACTGAAAGGGATTTTGCATTAGGAAAATCCACACTGACATCCCACATTATGATTGGAAAGAGCTAGGATTTAAGACGGGGTGGCCAAAATACGGCCCATGGGCTGGATGTGACTGGCCAACTGATTGGATCCGGCCCACGGGGGATGCTTGCCAATTGATGTGATCTGGCTTGCAGACACCCCCATGGCGCTCTGCATGGGGCCAAGCCTAGCCCAGGGCAACCTGGGCCCACTAGCCCAGCTTGGCACCAGCCCCGGCCACCGCAAACAACCTGCAATCAACTTCCGACAGCAAACTCGTATCAACTTATCCGCAATGACCTTGAACTCTGGTATTGGCAGAGCAATACACTGCTTCCCTGATGCGTGCCTGCCCTGGACTCACTCCATCTCTGGGCACACCGGGTCCTGGAAATGAAGTGATGTATCAGCCGTAGAAGGGCAATGAGCAACAAGGATGTTTGAGGGAGACCTAGGACCGCTGGCCCCAGCACCCAACCATGATTTTCCAGATGGGAGGGATATGTGAAGGTAGGCTATGTGGAAGCAAAGGTTGCTTTGAATGGAAATGTCAAAATATTTCCTTAAAATGCATGTCAGAATGAAACGAATGACCTGCCTTTTGAAATGTGTTTGGTAAATGTATGGATAAAAGAGTTCGAGCTAGGAGTTTTAGTGTTACCTGCTGATGGATTTGGATCTCCAGACCCCAAAGTTGTTGGAGTCCCATTATACTGAACACTATGGAAATACATATACTAAAAAACATGCTTCTTTCAAGGACCTTGCACCCAGATTCTTGCAGGCATTTATGTGCCTGACCGTCACTGAAATACATGGGAATTAGCACTTGTCTGACAAACTGGGACTTAGTGCAGGAGCAGTTCCTGCTTCCATGGGACAACCAGCAGTATTGGGGCTCCCGCACTAAGCTGTGTGCAGGATCCCAAACTCAGTTTAAGGCTGGAGGATGAAGCAAGCCAACCAAGGAGGGCTGCAGCAATATCACGGACTCAGTTTTTTTCCCAGTGGATTTACGGTAGACATGTAGTTGGCATAAACTGTTATTGTTCTCCATGCCTCCAATGGAGCTGTGACAGTCTAACCAGCCAAAGCTCTGCCTCGAGTGCCCCATTTGCTGGTATAGGGAGCTATTTTTTTCTTAATGGAGATAAATAACAAACACATCAGGAGTCCAATTTCCCCATAAGATTTCACTGCGTTTTAATCTTCAAGCCCCCAATGCTAAGTTAAGGCCCCATTCTGTGTTACGAGTCTATAAAAAAAATAAATTAGCTCATATTTAATTCCAAAATTATGTCGCAAAATAAGAGAAATTCATTTTAAGGCCTGTTAAGAAGAGTCTTAAAATGAAATGGGCTAATTTCAGCATGAGTCTCTTTGTTCAGCTGTTTGGGAAACATCGACAACGAGATAGATGTTAATGTTAAGCTATTAGGAAGGGCGATTCATTTTTAATCCCATTATTTTGGCACCCATCAGTTTTTAAATCAAGGAATTTAAGTTTTCAGGTGATCCCACTTTTATTAGGTGCTGCCTATTGTTCAGGGGGAAAATAATAGGTGGAATTAATTCTAAATATGCGCTATAATATTAGATTGATTTCTTTATTAGCACCTTTTATAGTCAGTTCTCTTCATTGAAAAGCTCCGTCATATCTCCCGCTGACATAAAAAGACATCCATGATGTTTTAAAATGAAGCCAATAAATGTATAAATTTGTGAATGTAGGCTATTTAACTGCAAATCATTATATATGGGCTACCAAATTGGGGAAGCAGAAATTGAATTAAACCTCTTGAGATCTGACGTCTTATTTGCAAGATAAAAGGCAGGCGCAGAAGCTGGGGCTGGGGGTGATGAATAATTCGGAGGTTTTATGCTACCCTTCCTGGGTTTATAATGGCTCCTTCTGTGATTTTCTGCACTGTTTTAAATTGATGAGTCACTACAGGGCTTCACGTTGCATTTCCAGTCCATAAGCGCACTTTGTTTTAACCTTTTTTTCCTCCCCCAATCCCAAAGAAACACAGAAAATGTATCCCGAAAACAAGCCTGTATCCATCAAACCATCCCAAAGGTGAAAAGCAGCTGAAATTTATGAGCAACAGCAGTTTGTTTCTGGTAGTGAACCTCACAATACGACTGAGGTTTCTTTCACCTCCTCCTTAGGATCTTGGATTAAATAACACGTTAAGAACTGCTTGCTAGCACTGAGGAAAAATTGGATTTACCCTCCCGCAGAAAAGTCCAACGTTTCAACCTTTTTGTCCCAAATAGAGAAGTTGATGATGACATTTCAGTCGTCCCCCGAAATGGAAAGCCCAAGGCTATTACTTGCTGAAATGCTTCATTTTGACTTGATTGAAATGTTTTGAGATTCCCAGGCGGAGATGTTGCATTTTGCTCTGTTATGTCAGTTAATGTCAATTTAATACTAAACTACTAAAATATGGAAAACTGGGATGTCCCATGTTGGTGCAGGGCTGAGTGAGTTAAGGAGCTTTTGTTTTTGTGTGCCCTTTTACACGGAGGCTCTCCGCCCAGGCTGCATCTCTCATACGATACCCAGACAGCCGCGACGCAACGCGGTGCTTGTATCTGCCTTGTGCCATGGGAGAGGCAGCCCCCCACGGACTGTGCCCCATAAGACATTAGGGAGGCCTGTTTTATAGCTTCAATAAAAATGGAAATGCCCTCTGCTGTTTTCCTGAGTGGGTTTGAAACAAACCACCGTGAAAAGAAAAAAAAAAATTCATGAAGGGCCATTTTTTAAATATCAAAGCATGCAAAAAGAAGAGCTAGCATGAATTTAAAAAATTCATGAAAACTCCTGACCCAAGGCCCCAGCCAGCAGGTCGACGCTTCCTGACCCGTTCCAGCCCGCTCTCACCCGTGCTGCCCCTTCCGACAGCGCTATATCAGATCGTTTTCTTTTGCATCTGAGTCACTCAGGGTTGATCTGGCACATTTCCCAGCTTCAGACAAACTCCCTCGAGGGAAGGAGGAAGCATAATGGAGCATCTCATCTGACCAGGCATCAGGGACCGGTTCAGCATCTCAACCAGGCCTCGCGATGCAGAGGCGGAGATCTTCATTAGCAGAGCTCTCCACAGGAAGGCCTATTAGCCCCGAGCAATTAAACCCCTGTCCTGGAATCCCATCTGCAGTGAAATGATGGCTAAGCCACCTCTGAGTGCCGCACCGATGCTGCCGAAGACTGGCTCCTTGAGGCAGGGGCTGTGCGTGCGCACACACCCAGCGAGTCGCAACATGCAGCCCTGATTTGCAGTTTTTATTAGATCAAGCCTAGAAAAAGCCTTGCAAATTTGGCTTGAAAGGCAGGCAAGCATAGATTATTCTCAACCTTGCCAAAGTTTTCTGTGCCACCAGAACAGGCGTGCCTTGCTTTTCAGCTCCGTGGACCATGGCTATAGTATTGTCACATCTACCTCAAAATGCAGCATTACCGGTATGAGCAATGCGGAGCATCGATGCTGCATCCTGCCGGTCTGGATTAGTGCGGCGGGCTCTTCATTTAGTTTGCCAGCTTCCGCTCCCACTGAAAGCCCATATGCCAAGCTCCCCGAACACGCACACACAGACACAGACACCCTCTTAATCTCATTTGGTTTGCCAACTTCTGCTCCCATTGAAAGCCTGTCCTTCAAGCTCCCCAAACACGCACACCCTCCTTCCATCTCTTGTCCTGACTTCATTCGCCTTAATAGGATGCAGATAACTTTCATGCCACATAATTTATACCCTTCTTTGGTTGCAGTAGTGAATGTGGCCCTTCATTTCTGGGGAGACTAAAGCAATCAGCTCTGTCACTAATCTAGGGAAAGGGAGAGCAATGTCACACCCCTAAGGGGAGAGCTCACCAAGCCAGGCAGGTGCAGGAGTTTCAAGAGATAAGTCCTGGCTGGAGATTTCAGAGACCTCCGCAGCTGGGATATCCCCAGGTACAGCTGTGCATAATTGAGGCCAGACCCTTCAAAAGAGGCTTGCTTAGGGTCAGGGAAGCAGTGCATAGAAGAGGATGAGTATTTTCAACTGCCAGGATAGGGAGCTGTAGTGTCTCACTGGTTGGTGTAGGATGGCAAGGGAAAAAGATGATTGCTAGCTCTTCTTTTTGCATGCTATGATATTTAACATGGATAAAGGGGAAATGGCCATGGGGACGGGCAGGGAGAGGGAAGAATTCAAGATTGCTACTACTCTCTGATCGCCCTTCCCAAGAAACCCTTAAGAAATATGTCCTTTATCTAAAAACAGTGAGTGTGAGTGTGTGCGTCTTACCTGGATCATCTGTGCTGCACAGGCCCTGCTCCTGTTGCTACCTAGTGAGTCTGTCTGCATCAGCTAAGCATCTTGCTTTCCTTCACCTAAACACCTTTCACCACATTTGTTTTTTTTTTAAACACGTTTAGAAAAGTTTGGCAGCTTTTTTCCCCTTTCCATTTATTTTTATTCCCCCATTTGCCCTAGCGTATCTGCACTGCCCTGATGGGACTGGGCCTTGAGCTGAACACATGTGTTGTCTATCAGTCATGTGTGAAATGCATACGTGTCTGACTTAGTGATGCTGCACAAACAACCTAGGCTGAGCACACCCAGATGCGTGTGTAGTGGGGATTCCCATTATGGCACAATGAAAGATCTGCGTTCTTCAACTGCTTGCACTAGAAAGGAAGCTAAACTAGCTACAAGCCACGAGCTGGCAGCAACTAGCTTTCCTAATACATTTGCATAAGACATGCTGTGTATCAGCCTCATTAGGTGCAAAACCCTGTGGTCCCCAAGCCAAGATTTGGGGACTGCATATGACAAAGGATCCAGAATCCTAAAGGAAAAGCAGTGTTGCAAATACCCTGGATTTTTGCCCCCGAGACAGTTGGGGCACATCAGTTTAGGTCAGCGCATGTTGCACTGAGCCCAGTTTACTGCTTTAAGGGCCTGAGCATAGGTTGTTGAGGCCCGTGGGAATCTGGCTGCTGGTCTCTACGGGTGCAGGGCTGTAGTCTTCAGCTATTATTTTTTGCATTGCTTTAGCCCATGTGGCAATGTTAGGTACCCCTATGGGGGCTTTCTGCTACCCAGCTTTTCCTGCACAGCAGATGCATAGCATATTCACTGCATTAATGGCCTTACGCCGGTGCAAATACTGGTTCTGGATCCCCCTTGTATATAAGATGGGCAGCCCTCCCGAACTGGCCTGGAGTCTACCGGAATCGGCATCGATCTCCCGGTGACCATTGAAAGCAATCTGGGGGATACATACTGTGAAGAGGTTGAACAGTACAATTAATGACGTTATGTCATGTTGGAGAAAAACATCTCCCAGAATAGCTTCAGTCAGAGCTGGCAACCCTACTTGTGTAAAGGTTCAATTCTAGGTGCCTTTAGCCAGATCGGCAACTCTTATGGCTTCAGTGAGAGAAGGAGTAAGATGAGCATGATTTAATACAAGTGACCCAAGTGTGGCTGGAAGAAATCATGTCATTGAGCTCCCCCCACACCTTTGGCCTATACGGAAATCTGGGAATAGAGCGAACCTACTGGGGAAGGGGAGATGGTGAAAGAATAAACAGGGCTGACATGTTTTAGCGCTGGCCGTGGAGCTCTGGTCTCCTTGCAAGATTAATAACAGAAAAGGCTGAAAAGGGACAGGTCCCCAGTCGCCAGGTTGGCCCTAAGATCTAGTGCAATGCGATATTTTGTAATCCGTGTACTTGTCATGTAAATTAGTGTCCTTATAGGGCTCCAACATGTGCCTGAGCTTTAATGCTGAAAACTAGCAGCAACATAGTGCGCAAAGACATTCATCATCTTGAGTAATGGATTTTCTATGACTAATATACTTGCCATTGCATTCTTCAAGGGCAAAGTCTTGATTCCCTCTTTCTCTCTCTCTTTTTTTTTTTCCCTGAGAAGCTGAACAGCATGACTTTACGGAATTAGCAGAAGCAATGGGTTAGGCACAGAGACAAAATTATGCCTGTTTTTCTTCCCTAGAATATAGGGCAATAAAGCGGCGAAAAGGCATCTGGGGTTTTTTTGAATGAGCAAGGTGAAGCCAGCTGGAGAATTAGGGCTAGTTGATGGGGTGGCTTCTTGTGCCAGCTGTGGGCTTCAAAGGTGTGACAGCCTCTAGCCCCCTGGGCAGCTCTTTGTAGGTCTAGGCTCACTCTTCCTTCTGCCATGTTTAAGTGAACAAGTAGCAGGGAGCTTTGTTTCCATCCGTGTAATATGTTGCCCTAAATTATTACTCCAATAATTCACCTCCCTCCATCAAGGGAGTTATTTTCAAGTAAAATGCATTGGAGACAAAAAAGAATTGCAGCTTCTTTGTTTGTGTGCTGTGAGAGGGGAATGAAGCTTGTGGTCTCATGGCATTTTGGAGAATTTAACTTGGTAGCTTTGCTCCAAAACACACGTCTTGTATGTGCCCTTGCAAAGAGAAGTTCACATGCAGCACAACAGTATTTGGGGTCAGTGCCCCAAGGTGACAACACAGGCTTGGAAGCATCTTGAATAGCGACGTCAGTAGGAGCAGGTTGTTTGTTGGTTAGGTGCAACAGCAGGCAGGGTAGAGATGCACCTTAGAGACTAACTGAATCAGAGGCGCATAAGTTTTTAAGAGTCTGAGCTCATGTCATCAGATGCTTTATAAGGTCTAAGCTAGGCAATATGACTTCTAGTTCTTTAGTCCTGGCTCTGCAGTCTTGGGCAAGACATTCAATTGCTCTGTGCCTCAGTTTCCCTGGGAATAAAAGCTGGCATTAGTCATGTTGTCTCCTCTCACAAGGGTGCTATGCAAACGGCTTAACATTTGTAGAGCGCTGCAGGTGCCTTGGATGAAAGGTGCCAGAGCAAATGCTATTAAGTGACAAATTAATTGCTAAATTAACTGTATTTCAAGGCTCTGCATTTTCAAAGACTGTTCTTTGTAAAACAAATCTACTTTTTAATGTTTCTTGCTTTAATCCTAGTTCTTTATGAAGATTTACAGTCTCATCAAGTCATGAGAGTCCATGTTAAATTATTGTAATTTATTCTACATTATGCTACATTATTTTATACCACATATGGTATGTTACATTAATTGAGGTAATTTATGGTAATTTTACGCTAAATTTATGACACGATTTCCGGACAGTATGGAGATTGATGCCTTAGAAATTCATGTAGTAATAGTAATCATTAATAGAAATAATACAGAGACTCTCTGTTTTGCCGTGTTGGAGTCCCTGAATGCTTGGGTTGGGTTTATGGTAGTTATAGAATAGCTATGCAAAGAGATGAGGAAAAGGTGTTTTTTCTTTTTCATGGGGTTTGCATCAATCCCATAGAGCATAATCTCAAATCTTCAAAGCCCCTTTGCAGATCAGAATAGTTAGACCCTCTGGTCCAGAGCTTCTGAACATGATCATTTCCATCTGGATTCCCCAACATCTGGGTTTGAAGCAACTGGAGTAACTCAATGAGGCTTTTCAACACACTTTTACCAGTAAATGAATAAATGCAGGTTTCTTTCCTTTGAGAAGATGCTTAGTATTTCATG
Organism: Crocodylus porosus; assembly: GCF_001723895.1. NCBI lineage: Eukaryota > Metazoa > Chordata > Crocodylia > Crocodylidae > Crocodylus > Crocodylus porosus. The sequence continues at coordinate 14,975,410 of NW_017728925.1, forward strand.
GCAGAACAGACCTGGAATTTGGCTCTCTCTTTGCCTTCCCTGGACTCTGAACCCTGTAACTGCTGAGTTGAGATCCAGCGACTGCTAAATGAGGGAGAGCCCACAATTACATTGGATCAATAAACCTCCCCGGGCGAGAGTAACCTTTTTTTGTTTTATTTATTGGCAACTTCTTGCTCTGAAACCTGCCTGTAAACTTGAGTTACTCAATTTCTCCAAACTTTGGAGACTGACTTGAAATCTCAGTCTGAGCCTCCGTTGCCCTTCTCACGCTGCATTAATTGTAGACAAGAGCATAGCCCACAGCGCTCGTTGTCTGTTCGATGATCGTTGAGGGGATGGCTACAGCTCTGCCACCCGTAACACAATTTCTACCTTTTCTTTTCTAAATGACACCTATTTGCTTGGATATGTGATGTGAGCTTCCCCAATGCATAATGGGGAATTTTTATTGCCTCTCTTGGAAAATCCCTTTATTTTATTGGGTGCCACTTTCCTCTTCCGGCAGGCCAGGTTCTTTGAGTACATGTGATCTCTTTTATTAGACCAACTCAGTAGTTGGAAAAAAGTTCTTTTCCCAACTTTTTTCCAACTACTCAGTTGGTCTAATAAGAGAGATCACATCTACTCAAAGAGCCTTGCTGGCCTATATCCTTAGACTAACATGGCGACAACCATCAACCCCACTTTCCTCTTCTGTCTGTTGGGTCGGGGTCTGATCTTGGGATCAACTCCTAAAATTTCACTGAGGAAATAATATGGCTTGATGGTCGAGTGCCAGAATGGGGAGGACAGGGGCTTGCTTAGTTTCCTTTCTTTTTTCTGCTATTGACACAGTGTGCAAACACGGCCCCATCTCTTTACACCTCTCCCTCTATTGTATGGGACTGAGAAGTTGTAAAGTACTCAGAGATCTCTGGTTGTAGGATGCCATAAAAGAGCCAAGTATTATTATTGTAAATCAAGGCTCTCGTGGAGTGGTCAACTTCTAGTGTGCAAAACTCATGAGATTAATTGAAAACATATGATACAGCAGGGGGTCGGACTCAATCTAATATGTCCCTTCCAACCCTAGAAAATCTATGAAATCTATGACATTTTTAAAAAGTTATAACTTGCAGGCTTTTTGTTTGCCTTCTGGTTTTTTCATCCTTAGCATTTGCATTTTCAAGTGTTTCTCTGTAACTATGAAGTATATCCAATACACGCCCAATTTTCTTTCATAAGGAAAACTGAGATTCTCACTTACTCATAAGATTCCAGTTTAAAACTGGCGCTAACCCTCCCTCCTCCCCCAAATATTATGAGACATGAGATAAGACCATAAAGGAAAACAACATTGGGAAAGGCTACTGGCACCTAGAAAGCAACTCGCTCAAGATACCCCAGATAGACTGAATTTTCTGGGTAAAATTCTGCTTGCAGAAGTTCTTCGTTTTTAAATCTAGCCACCGTTTCGAGCGTGACATTCATTACAAAAGGCTTTGATGATCGTCAACGCCCCTAAAAGCAGATTAACGTCCTGCTGATTTAAGCCTTTATGCAGAATTGTGCATGCACCAGCTTAAATGATAATTTCAGGAAAATAATTAAATGAATCCTCCTCCTTGCTGGGGTCTAAGCTCATGTGTTTCTCCTGCACTGAACTGATGTGAGCTCAAAAGCATTTCATCCCTTCTTCTAAGTCTTTTGTATTTCTTAAGAATATATAATCCCAAAGAAAACAAATACGTATGAGATCAGGGCTGTGTCATTTGTCCTGTATTTTCAGCTGAAATGTAGCTATTCCAGTGGGAAGACTAATTGTTGTAGATAATGAAATGGAAATACTGTGTTGGGGGGATAGCAAATCTGGTGCTATAATAGGGAAGCAAAGCCCTCTTGCTCCCACCTATCCTGAGAGGTGATGGTGGGTACAGGTATATCCTACCTGAGCTGCCTGTGTCCCCAGAGACCGTACAGCTGACAGTGTTGTAAGCGGCTCCTGCCAGTAACCACCGAGGTGTGAGGAGTAGCAGTAAAGAACGGGTTGAGTCTGGGCTCCCAGTTCAGAAAGGAAAGCCCAAGATTGTAGAGCAGTGCACGTAGCTGTTGCCTCTTCTAGAGGCTGTTACACTCAAGCCATTGGGATTAGAAATAGTAATAGGTAGAGACGGAGGGCCTGAGCCCCTCTGCTCCCATGCATCACCTTTATATCACGATAGCTCAACTCATTTACCTGACCCATGGGAGAATAGGATCCAGCTCCACGAGTCCACAGTTTCTGAAAAAGATGAAGATGACTTTTGCCACCCTGTTCCTTCCCAAGAGACCAGTCAAGCTCCCTGCTCGACACCAAAAGAGACTTAGAGACTGGGCTTTTGGCATGACACCTAAGCATGACTACCCTACTCCTTTCTAGGTATAACTTTTGTTCTTTAAAGCAGACAAATGATTTCTCATTGAGCTTCCGGCAAGCAGGGCTTGCAGATTCCCTGACCGGCTATTAATGGCATAACCCCAGCCTAACCAAGCTGCTGCATCTCACATGCAAGAGCACCATTTTGCTGGGGGACGATTGTTACAGCTGCCGAGTGTCTGCTGGTACCTGATTTTGAGGAAGTCATATTTCAGATCATTAAAAAAATCAAATTCTCTCTCATTGGCAACCAAAGACTTAAATGATCTGTAGAGACGCAAATGCCTTCACCATGGTGGTCTCTACAATTAAGGTTAAACATGGGTGCAGCTTTCTCTGCTGCTGCCCGTGCTCATTAGACAATGACTTTCAGTCTCTGGGGTTGTTCATCCAGGATTTCACCTGTAAATGAGGCTGCATTAGGGCTTCTTTCCTACAATCAGATTCCCTAGGCCAGTGTCTGCTGGGACAGCCCCAGGCATTTGCTGGGGTAGGGGAGGGAGGGAGGAATCACTTCATATCACTGTTGAAGTGATTTAGACCCCCATGATGAAAGGCACCCAAGCACCTGACTCATATGTAGGGGCCTAATTCCTACCGATTTCCAATGTGGAGCATGGGATGAGCTGCAGAGAAGAATGAAAGCCATAAAAGCTGTTTTCCCACTGACACCATGTTAAGAGCTGATGTAAAAGCAGGCAAAGGAAGCCATTTGCAGCACAAAGCAAGTTTTATTGGCCCTATCAGCTAAGCATTTACATATATATAGCTACAGGGCTCCTTTAAACCATCTTTCACCAGCGCTGAATTCAGATCAAATTGTAATTCAGAGATGGATGAGGGAGGGTTGCATGTGTCAGGTCCTGTATTTTTAGAGGCATCAGACTGATGTCCTGCTCATAAGAGGAATGTTCTGCTAAATGTTTGCTGGGAAAAAGCAAAAAAAAATAAAAAAAAGAATAAAATGTTGAAAAACAAAATAGTCAATGTTACTTCTGGGATGGGAAAATTGATATGGTCTGAAAGGCCTATAGCAGCAACTCTGATTACCATTTCTGGGTGTCACCCCAGCTTGGGCCTGAGAGCATGATTTCAAAGTCCTGCACTTAATCCTTTTGCTGATGTGAAGCTCCCCTGGACCAGCAGCAGGGGGTGAGTTCTCGGTGGGTTTGCATGCATTAGAAACTAGGGGCTCCATCAATCCACTTCATTTTGCTGCTTAGCGAGTCCTCTTGCTGAAATGGCTTTCAGCTATTCCTGCCCAGATGGTGATTTGAACCAAGGGTTTCAGCTGGAGATGCCTCCAGGGCTGAATTTTAAAATGCTTTAGTCCATTTTATTTTTGTCCCATGATGTACTGCAAGATAAACACACTATAATAGTGGCGGGCTATTCTTCAAGAAATGCCTGGGAATTTGCAAGTGGAAGAGAGTCTTCGCCCAGTTTCTTGAAGTGATAATATGTTTAGCACATGGCACGCTTTATCTCAGAGGATCTCTGTATGGAAACACTCCTTCACGTGCCAGTTAGCAGACAGGCCCCTGTATGTTGAAGTGAAAGTATTGCCTTTTCCATGGGGCCCGCTGGGTGGGTGCCTCCCATTGCCACTCAAATCAAGATGTTCATCAATCCTATTAGGTCCTAGGTAGATAAGATGACTGGTTAGCAGAGGGACTGAAGAGCAGCTTTATCCACCTTAGCAATCTTGTACCTGGTGCAGCCCAAGGAAGGAAGCATCCTGGGGGAGCTTTGTGAATAGGTGAGTACCTGCCATGTTGGTAAACTGCCACGCAAAATCACTTCCCTGACTCCTGTATGCAGGAAAGCGCTACTTGAAGTGCCCCATTTGATGCTTCAGAAAAGGGATTTTCATCCCAAATAATACTCGATGTAAAAGGACGCTTGCACAAAACAGCATTGTGTGGACGAGGAATTTTCTGCATGTCACTTGCTATCGCAGGAGAGATTTGTGCTTGAATCAAGACGCCTTCTGCTCTTTGATCCCACCATGAAGTCACACTCCTGTGTTTATGACATCAGGCTGTTGCTATGGCTGCAGTGTCAAAATTCACCCTCCCCCTTTTTCTTCCCCCGCTTTAATGTAAAGGGAATTATTTAGTGCTCATGAAAATTTCAGATCAAAAGCTTTGGAAGTGCGAGAAGGGCTTTGGAGCTGTAAAGAAACCCAAAAGGCAAAAATAGCAATATTTGCGTAAACCCCAGTACAACCAAATAGCTCTGTATTTGCTGTCATGTTTACACTCTTCACTGGCCCTTTTATTACCGCGGGGAGCTATTACACCTTGCAAAATGACATGTGGCTTCCCATCCCCTTAAGGAATGGCCCCTCTTTAGCACAGACCTGTCACCGGGAGACCCGATCTGATTCCTCACGGTCCTTCTTCAGCCGTCAGTCCCTTCTCTGCAAAGCACAGGCTTAACTTTAGGTATATGCTTAAGTCTCACCAGCTTCAGCCAAGGTCTCCTACTTCTGTTTGGGCAAATGAAACTGGAGAACGGCACATCACGACTAGCTGAAAAGGAATCGGACTGATTGCGAGCACACTGACTGGGGCACATTTTCTGAGAGCTCATGCTCAACTTCATAGGCAGACCACGTTCTTTGGGGAGATGTGATATCTTTTATTAGATCAACTAAATAGTTGGAAAAATGGTTCTTTGCAAGCTTTTGGGTACAAACACCCTTCTTCAGGCGTAGGCTTAGGTTATGAAACTTGTCGGATTCATAAATATCTGCAGGATGGCAGCTACCAGGAACGTTCACAAGCAAGGACTGCTTTGACTCCATCAGCCACGGGGAGCCAAGCTTGGCATTTAATCATCATTTAAAAAAATAATAAACTCGGCTCTCACTGTTAGCATACAAGTTGTTAAGGAGAGGGACAACTGATCGACTACATCAAAGTGCAAGGAAGAAAAGGAGGGCGTAGCATTACTATGGAGAAGGTGCAAGGGTGAAATAAAACTAAGCTTGCTCTGGGTTCACTCTCACTTATGGAACAGCCCCTCGTCTACTAGTCCAAAAATCACTGCAGGTCACCTGCTACGGGAGACGTCCCTGCTCCTGTTCTCTTGCTGCAATGGGATTATTCATATCACAAGTCATATTTAAGGCAGTTGTACTGGGGTTCAAGATGCTCCCTGTACCATTGCTAGTGCTGGGAGGTCACCCATCCCTCGTGCCATCCTTCGAACTGCAGTACCCAACTGTTTGGTTGGCTCTTTTGACAGTTTTCTGAGTTTAGAGATTGAGGGGCAAGTCTTACAAGATAAAATGGGTCGATCTAGCCCCACTAATTTTGAATTGGGACGAGGAACGTAAAAATGATGCCTCTGAAGTCTCCTGGAAGGTGTGATGTGGCAAAGACTTGCCCCTTCATTGACGGGAATCATCCCGTTGGCCTCCTTGAACCTGCTCACGCGCTTACATTTAAGTTCGCGGATAGGTTCCTCCAAGATGTAGGCCTCCGCCAAGAATGAGGTGCCACTCATCCTGGGGAGCCAAGGCTCCTTTTTGGTAACAAGCTGTTTAACGAACAAAGACAGCGGGTGTTTTACAGACTGGGCTGGCTTGCTTTAACGGCAGCCCGTTTCTCTCTCGCTACCTGCGGGGCTCCGATCCCTGAGTGCTGGATATAATGAAGACCATGTCACAGCTAAATGTCTTCTGGTGACAGACGACTCCTGCCGGGTTCATGGCTCAGTCCTTCTATCAGGTTCCTCGGCCCAACGTTGACATGCTGTACCTCCTCTCCAAGAAATTGCACTTCATGTTTCCGATCAATGAGACTAAGGAAGACGGATGCCGATGGCATGGATATTTCACAGCTCTCCTGAGCTCTCTGACCTGCCTTTTGTATCAATACCAAACCAGCTGGGATAGCTCAACCCTGTAGCATGCCTCATCCCCAGAGTTTGCAAGGGTGATTTCAGTTAACCTTCGAATGGTCTTGCAGACGTGAAAGGGTAATTGCTCAGCAAAATAAACCTTGCCCTATAGGAAAGCCCTGCTTAATACCGCATTAAAACAAAAAAGCAAACCCACCAGGCCAAATGCTGGAATCACCATAAAAACTGGACGCCGTCTGTATGCTGCATGTGAGAAAATGGCCATCTCTTACTGACAATCTTATTTACCTGCAAAATAAAACAGAAAGGAAAGAAGAAGAAGCTCTGTGAGATATCTGCATCTCCGGCAATTCTCTTGTGTGCAATCGCGCACGCACACACCCCACCTACGGTCTCCGCCATAAATTGTAATCTCAGTCATTTGCTCCCTTTCCTTATGTACATACATAATATTTTTGCTTAGCAATTTTGACTTCCGCCCACTTTTGTTGACAGGGGGAGGAGGGGTAGTGAAAGATGTTCCCATATTTTCTGAGTGACAAATTACAATTGAGATTTTATTTCTATCCTCAACATCCAACAATAAATACACTCATTGTCATCCCTTCAAGGTAGCCAGTGGGCATCTGGGGGTATATTTCGCTTTCCCAGGTACTAGAAACATTTTCTATGATTTTTTCCAAGGAGCACAGTGAAACGGCAGGAAAAGGAGGGGCACGGGGCTTATAAATGTGGGACTGTCCTTCAGTACTGGGAGAGACGTGAGCAACAAGCTGCTGTTACATATTGATTAGGGATTATTTTTAATCTTTCTTTCTATTTGTTCCATCACGCCATGTAAATTAAAGTGATTTTCTGTCAGGGGATGCTTTAACATAAGTGGCCACGCTTTCTCGTGTGAGTAGGGCCGTTGAAGCGCTGTGCCTCTACTGGAGACAGTAGAAGGTCTTTGGAGAAATGTCCTCCGCCCAAATCAACACTCATATGGCCTGATGCTTGGAAATTATGTGACATTAAAACAGCCTTTCTTTTTTTTTTTTTTGCAACTGCAACTTAATTGTTGGCACAGTTGCTTAGATATTTGCAAGCTCCCATGCCTCCAAAGGGAAATTCACCCCAGTTATGGAGGTCCATTAAATGGTTTATGGTTTGCTCATATCTCATCCATACACATTTCTTCTCAGCAGTGAATTTGACCTTGCAGACATAAAAAGGGGGAAGAATTTTCCAAATCAAACACTAAATGCCATTTTGGTGCTAGAAAACATTTGTCACCGGGAGTATGCAAACTTTCCTCCCCAGTCCCACTGACATACCTTGACCAGAAAGGGTACCTCTAAAGTCTAAGAAGCCCCAGTAAGGTCTTCAACCTAAGTTAGTCTTGGCTTCTTTCCTTTCTGAAATTTAATTCCAATGAAGATCAGGGTTTTTGCACCCAAAACCTCAGTGAGAGACCCTCAGAATGGCTCGATTGAATCAAAGCAGGATTCAAGGCCTGTTTCTTAAATATAAAAAAACCTCGAAGATGCAAAATGATGGGGACCATATGATAGCCAGGAACAAAGCAGCCAATTCTTTGGTGCAAGGAAACTCCAAAAATGAACACAGGTCTTTTGGACGGATGGTTAAAAGCCAGGAGTGCAATGGCTCCAACCCTCTAGAAAACTGCAAAAGTTAAATAAGTTTCTTTTCTTTAAAAAAATAAATATATAAATAAAACTTCAAGGGATCACAAGAAAGTTAAATTGAAATACTATATATAACCTGTGTTAATCCTCCCCCACTGACAGATTTTAATTGCTCAAAGATATTAAGAAAAGCTGTGCTTTGTGCTTGCCGCCTTTTAAATACTTTTTTATTCTCTCTTAAGAAGACTTTGTCAAAGTAGGTGCTCAGTTGGGCCCTTGGGAAGTGTGAAACCGGAACCTATTTCCTTCCAGTACTTTTCTCAGTTGGCGCACACATACTTGCCATCAGGTGGACGCTTTGTGAATGAGTATTGAACTGTCAGCATTGATTTTTTTGTTTTTTAATGGGGGGAAAAAAGGACATTGCAGCATTTTATTTTGAAAGAGTGGGGGAAAGAAACATTTTGGGGAAGAAAATGGCAAAGGCATTGCTAAGAAACTAAACAGGAAAAAGATTTGCTATTTGGGCATCCCAAACTTGGCATTGTCTTCAGTTTGTTTAAGGCACTCAGAAAAGCAACTCCATTGATTTTCATCTGGAGTTGCTCCACCTCCTAATGATGCAACTGTCAGCAAAACTGATTATTATTCATATTATTATCATGATAATACTAATTATCACCATTATTATTATTGATTTTTGACACTCCAGCATCTAGGAGACCCAGTTATGATTGAGGCTCCGTTGTGCAAGGCACTGGACATCCTCATAGTCAGAATGAGACCCCGAAGAGTTGACAGCCTGAATGATGGAGCTAGAGATAGAAAAAAGCAAAGTAATTTTATTTCCCATTGAGAGCCAAGAGATTAAATGACTAGTTCAGGAGCATACGGGAAGCCTGTAGCAGAGGCAGGCATTGGATCCAGCTCTCCTGAGTCCCGGTGCAGTGCCATTACTGCAAAGACCCTCTTGCCTGTCAAGAACTTGGCCCAGGATAGCAGTTCTGTGTGCATCTCATTGATCACTGACTGCAGTGTTAACAGACCCGTGCTTTTAGCCAAGGGAGTTGTCTGTGGAAGGAAACAAGTTTGTTAAATATTTGGCATTGAGACTGGCTGTCTCCTGAAGCAAAGAGCAAATGCCAGAATCATAGCAGTGTTAAAGTACCTTAGCCACAGGCCTTTGCCAAGGGGTTTCATGCCAGTTAGTTATATTTCATCATCGATACCTTTTATTCCCTACATCTAAAGCATATGGCGACCATCTGTCCTTGTTTAGCCTGCACATACCCACTACCCTGCCTAAAATTGTCATCTCCTGATGCCTCGACGTTCAGAGCTTCATTCAGCAGCTTATGGGTCATTAGTCCTTCAGCCAGGCTACCATATGTTGGAAGTGGAGTCCTCTCTGTTCCTGCAAACTGGAGGTTCATACATGGATAGGAGGTTTATAGACCTTATTTATAGGATGATAGGCCTAGGCTGAGGCCTGGGCTGAAAGAGGAAAATGACTGAGGAAGCTGTTGGTGTTGGTGGATGAGGTTACTCCACAAGAACAGAGGCAGCGAATAAAAAGGAATAGGGATGGCAATATTGTGTGTCTTTTAAGTTATCCAGGGTACTGCTTCTGGGAAATGGTTGCAGTGTGGCAGTGCCCACTGCATACCACACAACTGCCAATCACCTCTGTCAATGAGAGTACACTATAAACTCTACTACATCCACCATTTTTCCTCTGTAGTTGTGGGACCCATTTCTTTCACCGTTACCTCAGACATCTCCAGCATCCCGTGCCTCTGAGCTGTTTTCTGCAGGATGGCAATGAAACCAGACAAGAGCACACATGTTCCCTTGGGCTGGGTACAGACAATCAAAAAGCCCAAAGCTGAATTGATTCAGTCTTTGCAGGTTGGTCTAAACTGCACTGATTAAACTGAAACAGAAGTGAACAGACATTTACCTTGGGTTCAAGAAATGCAGCCACATGCCTGCAATGACTCAGACCAGAAGCCAGAGGGCGATAGAACATGGTACTCTGGCTGTGTGTTCACTTCCTCTTCCTGCTGCCCCTGCGGTTTCTGGGATTTGCAGTCCAGAATCACAGCGGCAGGACTCTGTAGGGTTGCTCATCATTTCTTCTTCCTGCTTCCAGGTGCCTCTGGGGTTTGTAGTCCACAACTGCAGACAGCAGTAAGTTTGAGTGAGGGGAAGGGGTGTTTAACCCCCATCCCTGGCCCCAGACCTCAGCAGAGGTTTGTCTGGGGGCAGTTCCCCCCACGGACGGGGCTGCATCCCCAGCTGGGCTTGCCCCACTTTATCAGCCAGCCCTCACTGCTCCAGCTAGGGAGCAGAGGGGCAGGACCAGCCCCACTCTCTGGAGCAGACAGCCCAGGGTTGGAAAGGATGCTGGGATGCTGGGGGACTGTGATTGAACTTGAACCCAGAACGGGTCTGAGACAGAAGTTTCATAAACCAGTTTGACCTAAATCAGTTAAGCCTGATGCTACATTCAACCAGGTTTGTCATAAAGCAGTTTCAGCCATTTTGAAACTGGTTTATGTGCACTGAGCTTCTGTTTGGTTACAGGCTTAAACCAGTTTCTGATCACTTCAATTGGTTCATGTGTAGCTTCTGTCCCTAGCCTTGGAGACCCAAGGGTTTGAATGAATGTCTGTTGTAATAATTAGAGAAATTCCCATGGATTTCAGCAGGTATTGTCAAGGCTCAAAGTCATGGAGGGAAAAAATGAAGTACTTCCTCACAACCCAAGACCTTTGTTCCCCTAGGAGTCTACTACCATTATCTACTGGTGTCATGAGCTAGAATCCCCCTGCGTGTGATCGGTTTAGAGGCATGCAGTTGATGCTCTTTAATAACCAGAGTCAAAATAATAAAGAAATATTCCCTAATCTTGGAAGGCAACACTCTCACAACAGAAGTTGAGCTGATCCTAAGAGATGTCATTTCCTTTTTCTATTTCGGGCCACTGAGAGATGGCTTGTGCATGAAGGCCTCATTGTCAATGCCTTTAATGCTCTGTTGCCACTGCAGGGGAAAGGTGTCTTCTGCCCAGCTACGGCTTGCTATCAGATGGGACAAATGAAATATTGGATAAGGTGCACCCGAAGCTGCAGAATGGGATTCCAATTTTCAGGATCAACAGCCCAGAACCAGAATTTTACAATTTCAAGCCTCAAGGGGTTGTTCTTATTTACCATAAATGTTTTACAACCCAAGTTCAAAATCATTCAGTTTTATCCCTTCTTCAATAATACTGTGCAATTTTAGCTTAGACTTCTGCCTTGGCCTATTGCCAGACATCACCGCCAGGATTTGTACAACCTTGCACCCCAACCAGAGGCAGAGAAAACTCTAAATGAATGGGATGCTAAGAGGGATGAAGGCAAGCGACAACAATCCTGGTAGGGCCTCTATGCATGCACTTCTTCCAGGATGTTGGCTTCCTAAAAGCAAAAGAAAGGGTCTTGAGCAGGGAGGAAAGATCCTGAGAGATCCATGAAGGGGCTTGTTCAAAGCTGATCTAAGCTGGTCTACGCAGCCTTTGGGGAAATTTCAGTGGGGTGCACCCTTTATTTGGACCTTTGTTCTTCCCCATCCAAACAGAGCCTAGGACCGTGTAGGTCTGAATTATGCTTTTAAACATCAGAACCCAAATTTCCAACCCTTCCTTCCAAACGGTTAAGCTTTGCATGCAGGGGAATCTCTGCTTTGTTTTATCCGGGTCCCAGTCGGCAATCAAAGTTGCTTGGTTTAACTAAAGATAAGCTTTTAAGCCCACTAAATGAAAACCCTGCAAATTGTTCTGTGGCTACTCTTCACTTGATATAAAATTAGGCAATGGCAACTGGATTTTAAACCATCATAAATGTGTCCACATGGAGACTTGCACCAGATTGGTAAGCAGTCAGTAAAATGGCTTGCTTTGGCTCCAGAACTGAATTACACTCCCACTTGTCCCAGTCTACCCAGCCATAAATGAGTACTTGGCCATTTAGGCATGAAGTCAAACATGGGCAGACGTGAGGCTAGCCCATCAGTCACACTGGCTACAGAAATTGGTGTGCTGTACCCATGCCACCCAATGGGTGTCAAGGCTTGGGTAGACCTTTGGCTCAAAGCAGTAATTGGCTGTGGATATGACAGGGCTGGTCCCTTATTGTTATTCAGTCATTCACTCTCTGCCTTTTTCCAAGCAAAACTCCAATTAGCCAAGTAAGAAGTTCAGGATTCAATTTTATTCTTATGCTTTTATGTAGTTTCACTTATACAATTAAGTTTTATTAATAAAAAAAGGCAGTAATTTCCCAAGCAGACACATTCATACATAGACAAACAATTCTGTAGCTAAGCCACAGCATCCTACTCTGCAAGGCCTGTTAACTTTACATCCTAATTGCTTAATTAAGCTGTCTTGATCCATGTAATAATTGCAAACTTTCTATCTGGAAAAGGTTTTCAGAGTTAAGCAAGAATTGATTAAACATTTATGCTTGTGCGAAAGCTGCCTGCCCTTTTTTTTTTTCTCCCTTTGCTAGCTGTAGAAAGCCTCTTTCTGCCATCCAGACTCTCTTCTTGTGACAGGCCTTATTGCACCCACATATGAAGATGGAGGGGAATAAACAGCCTGCAGTCAGCTAAGAGCAGGGAAAGGCAACAAGCCAGTCCAGTCATCACAGTTCCTCTCGACCCTGGAAAACAGGGAACACCAGGGGATGAGCAAGAAAAACAGTCAGCACCACTTCGCCTTAATGCATTGGAGGCATTTTGCCCATAGTAAAAAATAATGTTGGTTCATCACAAAAATGACATTAAAACAAGTAAAACAAGGCCATGCACTTTCACTGGCTGCCCCGAGAAGTGTGTTCAGGTCATCATTTGCAAAAACCTTTTCAAGGGCACGTGTCTTCTTTACCGGACAGAAACAAGGAGAGACGGTATCGGTTCTACCCGAACAAGCTACAAGGCGCATGCACAAACATGGTGTGTCATTATAAGGATGACAGCCTCAAGATACACTGGAAGCAATGGAGCAGAAATGTTTATGCTTGGACTTTTAAACCAAACTACTCCTTTTTTCTGGCAAATATATAGTAAAAAAAAAAAGAGAGAGGACCCAATGGTCTTTCCTGCCCAAGCGCAGGGGGGCTGGACCCAATGATCTGGAAGGTCCCTTCCAGCCCCTAACATCTATGAAACTATGAAAAATCACAGGTCAATGAAACTATGAAAATCACAGGTACTCAATTAGTGATGATAGATCAATATGGTGGCCAAGATTTGTAGGCTTAAATTGAGTCTAGTATTTCAACTCCTTTGCCATTTTCAGTCTCAATATTAAGCTTAAAAATGTTACAGTGATTCAGGGAAATAAAGACTGAGACCAGCATTTCCAAAGGAGCTGGTATTCTTGCTATCTCGCCTCTACATGTAAATGAGCAATGCCTTGCCTGTGACACTCAATCCCTCTTAAACTGGTTCAAGATAGGCCCCTCAAAATCGGGGACACCCAAAATTCTTAGAGACTTCTGAAAATGTCGGTATCGTGGAGGAGAAGCAGGGGTTTAATATGTGGGGATGGCCTCTTGGACTTCCAAAACCAGAAACTGGAACAACCAAGGAACGTGCTACCCTTGTTACCCAGGCTTTATAGAGCCCAGAGCAGGGGTGGGCAATTATTTCCGGCAGAGGGCCGCTTACTGAGTTTTGGCAAGCCATTGGCGGCTACATGATAAGCAGCCAGGGGCAGATAAATATTAATTTTCTGAATTTTTAGGGACCCCACAGGCCGGATAAAATGGCCTGGCGGGCTGCGTCCGCCCCACGGGGCACATTTTGCCCACCCCTGGCCCAGAGCATGTTGGATAGGGACTTCTAACATTAGCACCAATATTATGTGAATAATGCTCCAAGGCAGACCTGACAAGTAAATCTCATAATGATTGACATTTTTATATTGCCTTCATTCACACCACTGCCAGGGACTTGGGACCCAACAGTGAGGTGAGGTTCAAAACACCACTGAATTGGCCTATGGTCACATGGATGGAAACCCAGATTGACTCGCCTGAAAATGCTCCTGGCTCTTCTTAGTCTTAGAGCAATAGTCTCACAGTTCAGTGAAAGGAGAGTCACTACTGCCTTTAACTAGCAAGGAGCTGTTGCTAGAGCTGGCTGAAAAAAACAAAATAAGAGTGGTCATAGGTTTTAATTATTGTCTACATTTTGATTTTTTCCCCCCAAAATTTCAATGTTGTTTTTCAAAGCTACAAGTAAGAATCTACCCTCCTCCTTAACACAACAGTCCCTTGGACATGTCACCCTATTCCTTTCAGTTAGTATCTAGATTATAAACCCTCGTCTATTATGCGATGTCCATTACTAAGGTAAAGGGAGCCGCTGAGTGAATGCTGCCCTCAGCTAATACTTCGCATCAAAAGAAAAAGAAAACGGGACCTTGAATCTGACCTTAGTAGTCTGCATGCAAATTCGACCTTGTGTTTATACCTCGCCATTCTTGATGATCTGCTCATCTGTGACCTGCATCTCACCGGTGAATCTTGTGGGCAAAATTGATCTTAGGGTTGTTGGTTTTTTCCACGTATGAGCATGTTTTATCCTCATTGTCACCCATGATATATATCTCTGCAAAGCGGGGGTTTTATTTTTTCTGCCTCTACAGATTTCCATTGGGAAGCCGCTAGCTGAGGTTTAGATGGTTGTGTTCTGACTTTCATGGAGTCTTCTGAATAAATTTCCCTTTATTAGACACAAAGGCTCCCATTACTGTGTCTTTTCCCTCATTATTCCTGAATAAGCTCTTGCATAATAGGCTTCAAATTCTGGTTTTATGTTCAAAGTCCCAAGCCTCTTAAAGCTCCTAGTCATGTGTATGCAAACCAGGAAAGGATAGCATGCATTGGGAAGCTTCTACCTCAATCCAATAAAGCTACATAGCTGTTTGTGCTGCTATCTCTGAATCCCCCTTTGAATCCAAAAGTGTCATAAATTAGAGCTTTGTGATCAATTCTTGTCCTGGGCTCCAAGTGATGATGAGGGAAAATATTCTCCTGCAAATATGAGGCAGTGAAAGAATACAGTTCTCAGGGTTTTTCAGGGGTGTTTTGAGGGGGCGGAGGATAGGAAGGTGGGGAAGGGCTAGAAAGGAAATATTTAACTTGTCATTTGTTATATTTTAAACTAACTCTCCCCCCCCCCAAACTGATTCTACTGATAGAAATGAAGAAATGTTATCCTGTGTCAGATATCGGAAGGAGTGAAGTGGGGAAATGAAACACAAATGCACGTAAGTTAGTGCCCTAGCCTGGCAGTTATGAGAAGGGAATGGGTGGGTAAGAGTAGAGGTACATCCCCAGTGAAATGCATTTGAGTCTTCCTCCCCTCCTTGTAAAGAGACAAAAGGCCAAAACTTTTGCTAAACACTGGATCCAGATCCAGAAATTTTGTAAATCGGGGTCAGGCCACTGGAGCTGAACACTGTGCATCCTCAGTAAATCACCTATTGCTAAGAGTGCAAATCACAGAATCATAGAAAATGAGGGCTGGAAGGGACCTCGGGCAGTCACATGTAGGACCAGCCCCAACTACATCATCCCAGCCAGGGCTTTGTCCACCCAGGTCTTAAAAACCCCCAAGGATGGAGAGTCCACCACCTCTCTGGGTAGCCTGTGCTTTACTATGCTCCTAGCAAGAAAGTTCTTCCTAATATCCAGCCTCAGCTTCCCTTGCTGCGGCTTGAGCCCATTGCTCCTTGTCCTGTCACCTGCCCCCACTGAGACCAGCCCAGCTCCGTCCTTTTTGAAGCCCCCCTGCTTCAGGGAGCTGAAGGCTGCTGTTAAAAGTTGAAGACTGCTATTAAGTGAAATATCTAGAACAATGGCTCTTCATAAAATGTCTCTGAAGTACTAGGAAGTGAGATGTCCCCTACTACATTCTAGCTCTGCCTTCAAAACCCCAAACGTTGCCCTCAAAGAAGGTCTGTCTTTATTGTTGCCTCTGTTTCATGTTCCAGCTTTGATTTCTAGTAGGTGGGACAGGAAAAGTGCGGTGCCTTCTGTGTTGCTCTTCAGAGGTGCTGGCTGAAGGAAGCATGTAAGGAAACCACTTAAGGAAAGCTTTGGGCTCAACTCCCCCAAAAAGAAAAATTAAAGTGGATATCATGAAAGTTTTATAGACCACCATTAAGTGTCAGAGTATATCATCTCCAGAAATTGTGGAGACCACTAATAGGAAAACCATTTATACTTCCTCCCTGTCAAAATATTGTTCCTTCTATGCACAGAGGTAATACACTCCTAGAAAGTGGAATAGAAATGGTCATCAAACTTGGGTGTCTTTTTTTTTAATGTATCCATTCATTCTTTCCCTGCTGCCTTTTGATATCAATTTCCTATTGCAGAAATGGGGATATGATAATTGTATATCAATAGATGAAAACAGGAAGGGGAACTGCTTAGAATGGGTTACAGGCTATAATTAGAAGTAATGGAGAAATTTTAGCCAAGTATTTAGACACATTTCCCACATTTGAGGTCTGTTAAACTATGTGCTTGTCTTAGGGAACTGATGGGAACAGGTCTTTTTAAACTGCTTTGGACAAAGCACTGGAAAACAATGGACCATTGAAGACAATGATGGAACGAACAGGGTCATTTTCATCCCTCATCTCCATTCTTCCCTTCCAAGGAAGATAATGTTTTGCAGTGAGAGAAGGTTGAGCAATATAAATAACCATGACTGGTTAATTTAGTTATCTTCCTTGGCTCGCCTCGTCTTGTAATTGCAGTAGAGCCTGATGATCTGATCAGGCAAAAACTAATCAGCATAACATAGTTTCACCCCCGGGGGTAGAAAGAAAGCCAAGCACAAAAAATACCATTGCATTATTTTTTTTTTAAATAATGACTTTGAAATTGCTGAAATTAGATTTCCATGGACGTTGTGGAGAAGAGGGGGGAGGTTGATTTCTTCTTTGGCAAGGTCCCTTTCTGCCAGCGAAAAGGAGAGTTAGTGAAATGCATGCAGAAGCATGACAGAGCTTGCAGAGCAAATGTTGACTTGGGCCATGAGCGCAAAGAGGCTTAAAGGGGGGGAAGTACAAATAAATCTTGTCCCTTCTCAGCTCAGCAACCTAATGCTTCAAAGGACTTTCCTAAAGAACGCTGTTTGAGACCTGTGCAAAAACTGCTGCATCTCTTCCCTTGGTGAGATGAGGCATGCAGGTGGCATAGCCCCAGGGACATGGAGGTCTCCACCATTCATGAATGGATGTAGGGACCATCATTTTCAACAGAAGTTGTGGACACCTCCTGGCACCTTTTCCCCCCATCTCTTGGCACCTTTCCTCCAGCTTCTATACTCATGCAATGACATTACTAGCAGCTCCTTCCTGTAGGATGGCGCATGGAAGGAGAAATGATAGTAATTTCCTTAGCTTTCCCCTGTCTTCCCATCAAGCAGCAGTTATCCTGAGTCTTCTGGGTATTACTAGCAATACTCTGTGTTTCCTTCCTCAGTGGATGGCAAACCACCAAGGAAGCCTCGTCCGCCTGGCAATCAGTATTCTGCCCAGTACTTCTCAATCCTTTATAGATTGGGAAGCTGACATAAAAGGATTTTCTACCCACAGGACTAAATGAGACCTCCATTGGCAAATTAAGACAAAAATCCAGGAGAACTGCTGATCTGCTTTCCCCAGCCTGAACCATGAGATGACACTGGCAGGGTCATCCAGGACCTGTCCATGGGGGTGAGACTTACTCCTGAACAAGGAGTCAGTGCCAGGTGAGGTGGGATTAATCCTACGTGTACCCTCACAGATGACTCGAGTCACACTGTGGCTCCATATTGGCTCTGACCGGGACTGACTCTCATTCTGCATAACAAAAGGCCTGCAGTCTGACCCTGTTCAACAGCAGAAAGCTCATCTTAAAAATAATAAGAATTAATCTCACTCATGCCTTTGGCTTCCTAATTTACCCCATGCGGTCCTTAAGTGATAGCTCAATGCCTGTACTCTGATGGCACACGTAGTACAGAATCATTTAGGATTTCCTTCAGCTGTAACCCCGGGTGCCTATACACATGCACCAACACGTTCTAATTAAAACACTTTGGAGCAGACTCGCTAAATCAAATCTACCGGAGTCTAATGATCAAGTCTAATTAGAGCACCCCAGTATGCTGCAGTGTCACATGGTGGGGGCTGCTCTCTGTAACATGGCAGGGGCCCATTAATGAGCTTTCGTTAAAGTGTCCCTGCAGCCATTTTGAAATGCAGGACAATGAACACATATGACGCTGTGGCATTTTAATTAGTGTGGCTGTCCGGGAGCCACTCTAAATAAAATGCATCCCCCATTCCCACCCTGGAGCACATGTATGGACATCTATCAGGACTGACAGTGTGACAAGCAAAAGCCTTGAGATGTAGATATTATAGATGTTGTCAATACAGATATTGTAGACATAGCTATAGCTCTAAGATGTTTTTAACAAAACTCTTAAGAACAGTTGGGACAAAGCTAGGCCTTAAGTGCTCTCCATTGATTTCCTCTTATTGACAACCTGATATGCTTGAGAGGTTCCTAATAGCATTATGAACTCGGGCATGGCAGGTGTAGAAGTCAGAACCGTTCTATTAAAGTTAAGGTCACACTCCTTCAGGGATCAGTTCAGTCATGTACTTGCCCACATGTCTAGCTTAAGCATTGACTGGGAAGCCAACTGGGGCTTTCTCATGGAGTTAATTATTTTCTCACTGACTTGAGGCCTGAATGAGGAGAAGGCTAGTAATGGGCTCCATACACAGTATTTGAACCACCTAGAGAAAGGGCAGTCTTCATTTCCCAAGGGAGGGGGCTTTATCCAACCCAGGTGCTTCCCACGGATCACATTTTCCCAGCTCAGCTCAGCAATACTCCCTCCTGGCAATACTTTTTAGTGGTGAAGTCTCGTCCCTGCTAAACAGCCAAAGCAAAATGTCAGTGTCAACGGTTTCTTCCCAATTTGATCCAAACGAGGTTTATCTTGCTTCATAAAGTATCGTGGAAAGGCCAGGTATATAGGTTGTAGCTGTGTTGGTCTAAAGACAGAGGCAGACAAGGCCCTTGAGGCAAATGGGATATCTTTCAACTCACATAGTTGATCTAATAAAAGAATTTTTAATAAAATAATTTAAAGAATTTTAATAAAAGAATTTTTCCAACTATGTAAGTTGGTCTAATAACAGGTATCGGATTGACCCAAAGGGCCTTGTCTGGAAAAGCCAGTGCACATGTCCCACAGACGTACAAGTTGTGAGTCTGTCGCTTTTCCAAAATCAAGCTGGGCTGGATTTGGTCAAAACCTGCACTGAGAACCACGAAGGCACAACTGGAACGAGGCAGAGCGAAGAAGTGACTCATTTTTCTCCCCATTCAGCACTGACCCCAGCTCCCCAGCATGCCGGTAAGGGACACCAGCATGCGGGCACTGCTGGGAGATGCAGAAAAACAAAAGATCTTCACAGCTGTCTAGAGTCCTTACCAGTGGTGGAAGCCACCGACCTCCATTTGAATGACAACAGACCCGCTGTTCTGGCCCGTTTCCAGTTTGCAGAGCTAAATTCAGAAGCTCCCTGTAGTTTCAGCTGGCTGCAGTAGTCCTGATCTCCTCCTGTCCTAAACTGCTGCTATACAGCGTCTAGGTTTTATCCCAGACGTGGCTGCACATGGATGAAATGATTCACTGGTATCTATTCTTCCACCTGCGCGTGATCCGTCCCATAACCCTTTCACATACAAATAAGTTCACTGGGTACTAGGGCAAGGCTTGCAGGATTATATACATCTTTTTTTTTTTTTTTTCATTTGTGGCTTTAGTGCTTTCCAGTGAATCCATTTGTCAGGTCTTGTGTATAACAGTGTGTGGTCACCAAATCTTCAGGGAGTCAATGGAGCTGTGTTGATTTATGTCAGCTGAGGATCAGGCATCGCCTTTTTACCTCGGAGCCTTTTAAAATACATGGCAGCAGTCCTCTGCTAGGAATCAGATCTGTATTCTGCCCAGGTGCTGATAGATGACTTCTGACAGCTGTAGGAACTGCAAGCCCCCTGACTTTGCAGGCCTCGAGACTACAAGGCATCACCCATCTGGAGGGAGGCATTTTATTAGCCCTTAGGCTGTTCTTCTTGGGGTGGGGAGGGGGGGTGGAACCAGACAAAATACTCACTGTCTTACAAAATTCTGCCGTTCGGCAAAGATAAAACTTCCTATAAATGCTCTGCCGACATCCAAGGCATGGTCTCCCTTCTCCAGGGAGCTGTTAAGATTCAGACAAAAGAATGGCTGTGCTAGTTCTCGACTCAAGCAAAAAGCTGAAGTTAACCTTAGCAAAGGGCTCTGGGTCTATTTTAAGAAAAATCGTACCGAGGGTGACATGGACCCAAATAATTAAGTCTGGATGCAAACCCGGGGAGAGTGTTGGGAATGCCGGCTGGTTTCTAAATGCAGCGAGGTTCAGCTGGACGACAGACTTAAGGTTTTGAGCTGTGCTGGGCAGGAAGGGATTGCAAGTGTCTGCTGAGAGCCTGCAGTGGGGTTTAATCCAGCCATTTAGGATAAGTTTGGAGGGCTTCCTCCAGAGGTCTCAGGCAGGGAAAGCAAATGAAGGATTAAACTACGTATCCCCACATCGTGGCCTTTTCAGTATCCGAGGACTATCTGAGGATACTCTGAAACTGGAGGGCAAGCTTCGTGTGATCCAGAGCTCGGGAGTAACAGTGAGGGTTCTTGTATTATTTAAGGCTCGCTCTGAAACTCTGACACTTATATCAGTGAATACACCTCATCTCTCCAACTGCAACAACCTAGCTGAATGGGAGCATCCACAGTCGCTCACCAGCCTTTCCTTCTCCAGGGCTTGAGCCGGTGGTGGGGAAGGCACGAAGCTGGCAGGACTCGGAGGAGCCTTGTGATATGCAGCTGAAATGAAACAAAGAATTGACTCTGGAATAAAAGCTGTGTGAAAAGGAATCAAAACACATGGAAGAGGGGACGTCTTTTGTTAGACCAACTCCATAGTTGCAAACAAATTACTGTATTTTTCTGCAAGCTTTTGGGCACACTAGCCCTTCATCAGGCATAGGAGGGAGCAGAGATTGTAAAAGTTCTCCCAGGTGGGAATGAAAATTCATATTTCACAGGGGCGCTGTAGGTGTGGGAAAATCTCCTGCTTGGAATAGTTCATTCTTGTCCAGGACGTGGAAGGGAATTTTAAACTAAACCAGACGGGCAACTTTGTGGGGCCAACCATCCTCGGGCGGCTGTGAGTCCCAAATACATCTGACCCTTGAAGGCAAGGCAAGGTAAGGGCTCTCCTGAAAACTAAACATGGCAAAGAAACAATTGCTGTGGCGGTGCAGGGTGGATTTTCCCCTGCTTCAACTTTAATCTGTGAAAATCAGCCTTAGTAGAGAAGGCAGAGGAGCTAATGTACATTGAAATAACTTTCCCCGGACCAGAAAGCATGGGGAGGCTTTCAGATCTGAAATGAATGCATCTGCTTGAAAATAAAATACAGGTTGACACACCTTTTTAAGGAGGAAAATGGAAAAATTGGGGGGTGGGGAAAACTGTGATGGATGATGGTAGGAAGGAGCTGGAGAACCACTTGTGAATATTGAGCTGCCCAGTGTTGGCTGAGTCTCCAGTGAATAAGGGCCTGCTGGGAAATTTTGCCTTCCTAAAAACACCCCTGTAAAAAATGGGTTTGGGTCAGGGGTCTCTTTCCTGCATTGATTCATCCCCAAATAAATCAGTGCTAGCTGATGGCCCGTGCCGAGTAGGCCCTGCACTGCCCCTTCACTCAGTCTCCCCAGGAAAAAAGAAGCGCCCTTCCCTCAGCAACAGTGTGTGAGCCCCACACAGATTCCCAGTCATCTGCCTAGACCGGGCAACCCTACAAAGTACTCTCTGTCCTGAGCCTTTCACACACAGCAGCCACATTATCCCCCAAGGACTGAATCACTGGCTGTGCTGGCCTGCCATTTGACCTGCGAAGCCTTCTGCACCTACCCTTGCAACTGCTGCTGGTTTCCAGAGGAAGGAAAGTGTGCAGCCGATGGGAAATCATTAGGCAGAGAACACAATCCTGAGCTCATCGAGGAATAGCACGGGAACGACTAGAAATGCACAGAAAAAAAAGCAGCCACTGATTCCTGGTGGATATATCATTGAGGGGCTCCCAGGGACAGCAGCTTTGTTTCTTTGTTAACAAGAGCGGTGGTGCATTGATCTCCATTTATGATTTGTTAAGTGTTCTCTGTGGATGAATTTCAGTCTCGATGTGTCCTCTCCGGCTATTCACCGATCTTGTGGGTGAGCTCCCAGCCAGCCAGCCTAGGATACCTGCTCCATTTAAGCCAGAATCCAGGGGTTTTCACAGAACCCCAATCTCCACTGTCCCACCCTAGTTCCTCAACCATGAATGCCTATACACACCACAGTTTTTAATCCTCATTAAATTAAATAGGGTCATAAAATGTAAACTTGTTTACTTCAGAGCGTCACGTCAGTGTTTGCACACCCTCTGGCCAGCGCCACAGGAGAGCAGGATGGTCCAGCACTGCCCTCCTAGCCCAGGGCCCCCCACCCTGTACCGCATGCTCCCTGCCCGTGCCACGAGGAGCTGGCAAACTGCACAAGAAAAAAAAAAGCAGAAAGAAACAAAAAAAGCAGAAGCAATTCAAAAGCGATTCAAAGGAATAAACTACAAAATGTTGCAGTTACCTGATGGACAAAGAGGCTCATTACACGTCTTCGATTGCTTTTGTGTTTGCATGCAACAAATCCATGGACGTGCCGCTTTAATTCCTGGTGAACCAAACTAAACAATGTCTGAGGAGTTTTAGTTTAATGCACCAGAAAGACTATAAAAGCATCTGGAAATCCTGCTTGTGCAAATGGTCACACTGGTGCAAGAAAGGGCAAAAAACATGGTGTGTATAAAGGCTCCATGAGACCTTCCTTTGAGGCATAGGAAGGCCTACCCCCCAAAAGTAAGGAGCACTAGCAATAGAAATAGGAAACCTCATCCATCTGAATTTATTGCCTTCAACAGCACAATGACAGTGCCTATGTAACAGCATGTGTATGTTAGAATATAGCAACTGGGGTACTTGTATTACAGCGAAACCTAGGCCATGCGCTAGGGATACTGGACAAGCCCTTTGGCAGAACAAAAAATTGACAGGCATTTACAGTTCAGTATTATTGCCAACCTAATCAATAGCCAGAAAGAGGGGGTGGAAATCCAGACCTCTGCAGCCATTTCTGCATTAGTGCCTCTGGATGTGAGCAAAGAAGGAATTGACTTCTGTCTCCAGTCACAGCTATTACCGGTCAGGTGAGAATTGAGTTTCAAAATCAAACCTTCTGCAATAAAATGCAAATTGGGACATGCTGTGCTGAAGAGTGCAGCAAAGAGAAGTGATCGGAGGCCTTTGATTGTTTCTGCCCGGGTCTCGTAAATCATCTCTGCCTAAATCCTGTGCCCTGCTTTCTAATTCCTAGCATTACTGCTACATTTATCCTTCTGTGTAGTTGGTTTGAATTCAAAATGTTGGTTTAATGTGGCATTGATGAGATGGCATACATTTATGAAAAAGTACAGCAGAAAATGGGTTTGTAGAGGATAAAACTTTAAAAAAGGGAAGTTGTATTAAAAATCTGTGACTGAAACTTCAAAGGGAACTGAAATGGTTTTGCAAAGATTTTGCGCTCTCTCTAGTCACTTACTTGCTTGTATTCTTTAGATTTCACCTTCCCCTCAACATTAAGTAAAAAACCCCTATCGCGTGTTGTAAAGCCCTTGCTTTGAGAATGTATTCATTGCCCCATTTTACATGCTGAACTTATGTGCCAAACATAAGGTTTGGATCTGAGCTAAGAGGTTTATTTATTTAAATGCACAGTTGCGCAGTGTGTTGGATCGTCTGGTCACAGAAAATGCACAAGACCAAATTTGTTTCTAGCCTAAAGTGACCAATTCTCAAGGAACAAAATCTTGGGTGCAGTCCTGGGTGCTTTACAGACAGCTGTAGGCAGTTGTGACCTTGATGGTGGCTGGTCAGATTCAAGGCCCTTGGGTTTGCAACACTGGTCCTGACCAGGACACCGTCCGATGCCCATCCAGGCCCAGATTTTTAAATTCAGTATGATGGTCCCATTTCAGAAAGTCTTTGGAGAAGACAGGATAGAGCCCCAGAATGTGGGGCTGTTCTGGAAAGTATAGGACTGTTGATCACTTGAACCCAGTGTCAATGGAATAACATAAAAAAATACACAGGTAAACGATAGGGTCCACACAAAAAAATTAAGCCAACATGTTTAATATAAGAATTCTCACCTAAATCCCAAACCAGTGCTCTAGCCCATGGACCCATGTCTAATCCCTTTTGAACGCTGCTTGCAGATCCTGAGCACCAGGAAGGCTGTAGCTTGTTTGACTGCATGCTTGGGCAACTTTTTTACTGTTGGGGTGTAAACTATTTGAAGCTTGACAAACTATGAGAAATGCTGGGAGATGTTCCCTTTTGATGTAGGCATGGGAGCTGGCAATGTGTCCACTCCTGTGTGAGAGCCCCCTTCTTGCTGAAGAAACGAGACCGAAAGCACAGTGGATTTCCTGCCATTTGCTGTCCGTAAGTTGCCCCTTGGTGTCTCCCAAATTAACCAAGGGCTTTTCACAGTTTCATAGTTTCTAGGGTCGGAAGGGACCCGAACGATCGTTGAGTCCGACCCCCTGCCATGGCAGGAAAGAGTACTGGGGTCAAACAACCCCAGTGAGGTGTTCATCCATCCTCCTCTTAAACACCCCCAGGGTAGGAGGCAGCACCACTTCTCTTGGAAGTTGGTTCCAGACCCTAGCCGCCCTGACGGGGAAGTCGCGCCTCCTGATGTCTAACCTAAACCTCCCCTCTGCCAGCTTGTGACCGTGATTCCTGGTCACTCCTGGCGGTGCTCGGGGGAACAGGGACTCCCCCAATGCCTGCTGATC
>NW_017728925.1:15001387-15043714 GCF_001723895.1 Crocodylus porosus
GGGGGGCTGATCTGGCCCCTGCTCAGGAAAATGGAGGCAGAGAAGTTGTTAAATAGGTTAGCTGTGTTGTCTGGTGTGACAACCAGATTTCCCAGCGAGTCTTGCAGGGGCCCCATGTTACCCGGTACCTTCTTTTTGCCCCCTGTATATTTAAAAAAGGATTTCTTGTTCTCCTTGATCTGGGACATCCATTTTGATGAGAAATGTCAAGACTCCTTTCCATGCACAAGGGCCAGAGTTAACCTCTGATCATATCGATCTCATGTCTGACCAGTGGGGCTAATTCCACTCAGAGGCAGGTGCAACAGAGGATTAGATACTGCACACAAAGGTGATATCATTTGAGGACAAGCGCTTATAGGAATAAACTTCTAATACTGAACTAGTGGCTGCAACACCCGAGGTTGTGTTGTGTTGCTCTATACCTTCTTCTTTCTAATGTCTGAAGTGCTTATCCTTGCACATCCCGTCCACAAAATTTCCAGTGAAATCCCCTTTTAACCATGCTACTCACCAGTTTGGTTGTGCCCATGGATGGACATGGCCTAAGTGAGATGCTGCCAGCACGTTTCCTTGTAGGAGGTATACTATCCACTTCAGTTAGCAATGAGTTGGCATCCTTGCTGAAGATCCTTAAGAATAAGCCGTGGAGCCTGATATCCTCCTCTCAAATCAGTGGTGAAGGTTGAGCCCAGTTACTCAGGAGCACTATGGGAGAAGTTGGCACTGCACGCATGAAAAACTAGACCCCTCTTTCTCTAGCAGTAGGACTTGGCCTCCACACTAAGGGCATACTAAAAATAAGGGGGGAAAAAACATTTTTTATGCCCTGTTGTTCCTGAGTTTATAGTTTATTCCATGCCTCCCCTCCAGTAGGACGGTGCGCTATCGTGATCCTCGGTACCTGACTCATCTAGTGCCCTGTCACGGTAAATCAGGTCAGCTGTGCAAAACTGACATGCAAAGACATTGTCCCAGTGGCTTCAAGAGCGACTACAAAATGTCTCCATTTTCCTAGGATGAGTCTCCTTCAGTGCAGGTTAGTCACAGTGCTTCATCTGCAGGGTCTCCAGGTGACACCGAAAAGGATCCGTGACTCACCAGGTGGGATGCATCTTCCTGGCGTGACTTCACACCTGGGGAATTTTAAGGGACAATGTTAGGTTAAAGTTCATATCGCTAAAGTTTTATACATGTGCAGAGAGAGGGAGAGACATTGTGGGATTTTCAAAGGCTTCTATGAGAATGGGGCCCCTACCACTCTCCTTTTTTGTGCCTAACTCTGTTGGGTATCGTGAAGATCCCACCCATGTTGCCTGACTGGTGCAATGTCAAGTAATCCCTTGGGATTCTTAAAATTGGTCCCTTCAGCAGTTCATTTTATTTTGCACCGTCACTGACCTCATTCTGGGTTACCTTGCCCTACCTTCACTATCCTCCTGCTTTTCAGAGAAGTGGGAAGTGAATGGCAGACTCTGCCATGTCACATGAAGTCTCTGGCCCATTTCAAGCTGCTTTCCCAGTGCCTTGCCTACTAGAGAAGTGAGTTCTGGGCTGAGGATTTGAACCATAATTTTTCTCCTCCTGAACCATTTTTTCCCCTCCTGTTGTCTAAGATGGCTACGAACATTGCAGCCTGAGAGCCCAGCTTTCCCAGACAAGCAATTCCAAGGAAAAGCAAAGGTTTGATAAGGTAATAAATGGCTACATTACTGCAGGAGCCTGGACAGCTTTGGGCAGAAAAGGCAGGCTCACATGGGGACTCTAACTCATGAAAGTTTTTGACCTGAGGATATAGATTACACAGTCTAAAAGTATGAATGGGATTTAGGGAATAGCAGGTTTTGCCTGACTTTAATTATGGGATCATACCTGCCAGCAATTTGACTAATAAAACATCATCAAGCTGGGACCATGAACCCAAGGGTTCTGCCAGTAACTTAATGTTAAAAAAGAAACCAGGAACAGTGTTGAATTAATTCATCTAGTCTGGTATTTTCCAGCACAGAGATAATCCTGATGGTGATCCTGATCAGCTCGTTGTCCGGAAGGGTAATGGATGGGAAAAATCCAGTGGGAAATTGAATACTGTTACAACTGCTTGTTGCTTTCTGGATGGCACTGAAAGCCCCAGGTTACTCTAGATTTATCTTGGAAAGAATTGCCTTCTGTCCTGCCCTGTGATAGGAAAGCCGGCTTGCCAATAACACAGAGGTTGAACAATTGTTCTTACACGTAAATATACCCAAAGATAGTAAAGCAGACACGTATTTGATCAAATATATTGCGTGTATACATCAGGTATTGTGGAGGCAGGCGACTCTAATGGTTACTCTTATCAATTCAGTGAAAATGGCTTTCAGCAGCACATCCTTTGAGTAGAGATAGGCATTAAATACTATTTAATTCCAGCCTGTAAATCCTGCAGTCATGGAGAGCAGCTGAAAACAGTATTGACTACATAGCAGAGCTGATGACTGAGACATCCTGGATGACACTAAAGCCGCCAGGCAAAATAATGTCCTAAGTGGCTTGCTTCTGCTCCTCATTTGTTATGTCTTCATATTTTTTTTGGTCTGTCTTTAGAAACATCTGTTAGCTGAAGATCTGGTGCTCTGTAGCTCTGTGAATGATACCCATCTACTGTGCCAGTGCATACCACATTTCGCTCCTGCCACTAACTGCTAACTCGCTGAGCACTTACCCCAGCCGGTCAGGTACTTTGCCTCTCTAAAATCTTGGGTCCCAGCTGTCTTAAGCTGATCAAGAGAAAAAGGAGATGCCGTGTGGTATGGGTCAGACTGTAAATTCAGGCTCCGATCTCCTTGTGCCTTAGTTTCCCTGGCCTTATTCAGAGAATTTCTTTGGGAGGACCTCACAGTAGACAGGTAAGGTGGCATGTTTATAAAGCACCTTGAGCTCTTGCCATGCAAGGTGCTATACTAACATGCGGCATGGGTAATTACTATTTGTCTGCTATTTGTTATTTGTTTTCCATCAGCCTCCCTGCTCCGGTTCTCTTCTGAAGCCAACTCGTGATGCCAGGCTGTGATATTTTAGGAAATGCAGGTTACATAATATTTACATCTGTGCTACTTGTTTATGCCTCTCTGCCAGTTAATTTTATTGCTGCTTGCTTCTCACTAAAGCTGTGATTTGCAAAGCTGAAACCTTATCTTCTTGCTTTTAAGGATGTATCAATTTTAATAATTGAAAAGCTGCTCGGCGTTGTCTAGGCAGATATGAAGGGCCTGGGGGATGTTGAGGGGATCAGTTGCTGGTACCTTGTGGTGTGTCAGCCGAGTGCTGAGATGTATCTGCTCGTTGAGGCTGCTAGGTTAAAACTGAGCTCTGCCTTCTTATCAGGTGCAAGACATGTAGCCTCAGTGGCATCTGATGAAGTAAGCCCAGTGCTTATGGAAGTTTATGCTGCACATCTCTGATGTTGTTAGTCTAGAAGGTGCAACTCTATCCAGGCTTCTAACTTTAAAACCACCCTTCAGGTCGAAATGCTGCTGCAGGGGCTCCTTACTCCTGCCCATACTCCCACAATGGAGCCAAGGCATGCAGGAAGTTGCTGCCATAAATGAACAAGAATTGGAGTCAAGAACCCGCGGTTGCACTCCCGGTTCTGCTACGCGCTTGCCGCACTCTCAGGCAAGTTGTATCACTTCCTCCCACACCAGCTAATAAAACCATAGGCTTTCGTGAGATGGGAGCCAAGGTCAAAGTCGACCTAAGCCCAGACGCCTGTCAGGCAGACACGGTTACCGCACACGTAGTTTCGGTATCAAGGAGTGATGTGACTAGCATCGTGTTCATCTGACTGGCCCATCGATCCAGACAGCACCTAATGAAGTGAGCTCAGACTTATGAAAGCTCATGCATCTCTGATTGAGTTAGTCTATAAGGTGGATCTCTACCCTGCTTTCTGTCATCTATCCTGGCAAGCCATTGGCATAAATCTCATAACACGACCCCTCCCTTGCTCTACCACTGCAGCCCTCTACCATGGAAATAAATACCCAATAGGCCACAGTAGTTTTAAACAGAGAAAGGGAAGATTTTGGAATCACCAGGCTGAGTAACCAAGAAGAAACCAGTCCTCGGACTATAGCTGGCAGGATTTCTGTGGTGTCTGAGCATTGTTCTTGACCTATGCACAGTGGTGAATCTGGCCCTTACAAAACAATGCAGGAATAACTGCAATCAGATTTGAAGTTCTTCCTTTTTTTCTTTTTTTTTTGGCCCCTTTTTAGACAAAGATAGGAACCATCTGGAGAAGAGGGTGCTTCAAAGGAGTTTGCTGACGGGAAGCATCAGAGCAACTGTTGGCAAGTCTCTGTTCGAGAGGCTGGGTCGCAGAGCTGAGAAGAGGAGACAAGTCGTGAATGGCTATGGGTGCCGGTAGTATGTGCTCAAGGGGGGGACCACTTACCGAGTCAGGCAGCGGTGTGAGCCACCGTGTGCAGCTAGTGCGGTGTCCCCAGGCTACCGCACACATCCCTCCCCCCACACTCAGGGATGCAGCCCGGCGCTGAGAAATGCGACATATGGAGCTTGCACCATGTGGAGCTGGTACGGCTCGCCCTAACTGCTCCACTGGCCTCTTAGTTGGGGACACGTTGATACTCTCCTGGCGTGGCCGGGCTGTGCTGGTGCTCTGGAGCCCACTCCTGCAATGCTGGGAAAGCTAGGGCCTCTCCACTGAATGACCGCAAAGACTGCAGAGATCTGGGAGCAGGGCAGGTAGTTCTCTGTTTACACGGCAGCAGCACGGACGAACGCAGTGGGGGCCGTTGGGTAATCACCGGCAAATTGCTATTTAGGTCTCCATTTTGTCTAGATAGGTGATCCCAAATTTCCTGGGCCATGTTCAGCTTTGCACTTTTCTCACAAGCTGCCCTGCTCCCTTATCCTCAAACTAAACTCTACTTGGATGCTTATCTTGCTGGGATCCTTTGATCCCAGCTGACTCCCTGCCCCTGGGGACCCGGTGATCTCGAGAGGTCCCTTCTGCCCTAATGCCTATGGAACTGAAAACAAGATAAAAGCACGTGGGGTCCCGTGCAGTTTGCAGACCACTTACCATGACCTCGCTGAAGTCTATAAGGTGGATCTCTACCCTGCTTTCTGTCGCTGTCATCTATCAGGGCTCAAAACACTTCAGTTTGGAGCTGATGTGGACCACAAGAATGGCACTATCCCGGATGTATCTGAGCATCTCCCTAGATCAATATAATAGACCAAAATTAAGTTCAAATAAGCCCCTGGGGGTTGAAGAATTTCAATGGGCACTAAGCCAGAGGGGACGGGGCGCGTTTCAGAAGATGATGTTGCCCGGCTCTAGACAGAGTGATAAAATACTACCAAAAGAAGCAGAAAGGCAGACTCGCAGCTCTTCCTCTTGCTCTCTAGATCATGACAAATGCAAATATAAATCAATCAATTTGCCTCCTTTCAACCCTGCCTCTCGTGTCTCAAGTTGGGATCTTGGTTGCTTATTAAACCAGGTTTTAGTAGCATTTCTGATCTTTTCTTTTTTAAAGGCTTCAGGCATTAACCTCCAGGACTTCGAGACACACAGCTGCTCATTACCACTACAGAAACCCTGAGCTCTCCCTCAACTCTGCCTGTATTCAGAAGCTGTGTTTGATAGAAGTCCTACAGGATTCACTCTCTGATAACAAAAGAGGTAGCTGTAGCACACAGGAATGTAAAGACAAATAATAGCAAAAGGTTAACAGCATTTAGTAATGCAAAAAAGAGGGGGGGAGGGGGGAATCTGGCATGATTATCACATCTGAGCAAAAAGCCTGACTAGCATAATCCATTGAAAATATAAAAGCTATAAATTAAAACATACAGAAAGGACAGAGGGCTGTGCGGCACAAGCTTTTTCTTTCTGGTTTAATTTCTTTTTAGAGGAGCAGATGTCTTGGCTGTGAGAGAAGGGGAAAGGGGATTTATTTATTGAGGAAAAATAATCCTTTTAATTTGGCTTACAGTCTGAAATCTGAAAAAAAATATCCTCAGAGGGGATCTTTCTTCCTAGAATCCCCTCCCAAATGTGGTCGTAGCAAAACTGGGCCAAATCCTGGTCACAACAAAGTCAATAGGAGTTTAGTACCAGTAATTACCAGAGAGTATCAGCTTCCTGGAGGATTTAGCTGGTCTGCTAGGCTTGTAGTTAGAAGCACGTACAGACAAGAGAAGCCTCTGCCAAGTCTTGGAGCAGAGACAGGAGCCGTTTTATCTCTGGTGTTGTTAGCCGGGATCATTGCTTCTTTCTTCTGCCGGTCCATGGCTGGTAGGCTAGGGATTGTCTCCAGCTTCTAGGAGCTCCAGAGACACAGTGGATCAGCAAAGAGGATATTTGCCCTGGGGAAAAACTTGGAAAAGCCCTGGAAGAAAAGACAGCACTGTCTCATGCATGACTATGGAGCCAGAAGTTGTAATTCTGCCTCCAGGGTGGCTTTTCTTCTGGCCTTTAGTTACCAGAAACATGATTAGAGCTGGGCTGAAATGGCAGTAATCTACCCCACGCCCAAATACACCCTTGCTGCATCTCCATTGACTCGGATGCAGGTGTCCAGCCAAAGATCTTTGGGATGCCCTAGGATACAAAACCCTACAAGAACAACACGAGGGCCTCTTTGGATATCTAAAGTGTCAAATGGGCAGATGTTAAGGGCTAGGGATGCTTTCCCAGGCCAGGAACCGAGTATCAGACATGTTTGAGCATTAAACTAATGGAGGACACAAAAAAAATTGTGCATGATGTCTTGCTTCCATCAGATTTGAATAATTTCCATCTTTCCTGCCTGGGAAGTGATGGCTCATAAGAAAGGAGGAGGTGCTGCTAAGTATATTCAGAATGGCTTTCTGAGATAGCGAGGTGATAATTACATGCAATGTTAAGTGTGGAAGCAGTCCCAAGGCCCCAGTGAAACCAGCAGCAAAGGGAAGACTGTTTTAATTGAAAAAATATACTCAAATATAAGCAGACGTGTTGGGTTTTTCCAGAAAGGATGCGGTGATGCCACTGGCTCCAGCTGCTCTGGCAGTCAGCACCTTATTGTTACAAACGAAGCAAACTGTGTTCTCCTCTCCATGCCGCACAGGTAACGGAGCCAGATGCAAAATGGTCTAGCCTCATGGTTGATCCTCTAACATAGGGAAGTCGAGATCCTCTACCATGGGGAAGCACTTGTGAAAGACTTGGAAAAATAGGTGAAATATTTGCACAGAGCAATTAATACATTAAGGTGTAGCTACACACACACACAAAGAGAGAGAAAGAGAGAGATTTTTCTGTTTACAATTTACCTACACAGCGACTTAGATTTCTTATCTTCACTTTTCAGGATTTTCCAATGAATAGTCCATGACAAATCTCAGGATCTGGGCATTTGGTGACATATTCACTGTAGCTTTTGCTTCCATTATTTTCTGTTCATACTGCATGCCTAACCCTCTAAGTCACAATATCCTGGACTGACATCCTCCTAACTTCACTGGATATACTCTGTCTACCCCCAGAATACTTCCTTTGTACTGTCTTTGTCTGCTGTCTTCCTGGAGCAGTGGGATTCTCCAGCTAAGCTGCCTTCTGTACCTAGGACCAGCGCTGACACCTAAGACATGCTGGTAGCACCCCCACATCAAATATTTATAGGATTTGTGCAAATATTTGTTGATCCCTAATAAGACAGGATAAACCCACATTTGGGGATTTGCGGGCTAGATTCCAACAGATGCTCCGAAATCCTTCTATCTGTATCCCCCATCTCTGCTAGTTGAGGGCTAGAAAATGGTCTTTAGAGGTTTGTTTTTTGGAATTGGCCTGCATGTAAAGTAGATATGCATTAGAATAATGGTCCATGGCAATAGGAAGGGTTAATTGACTTCTAAAAGCCTGTTTATGACACAGTTTCTTTCAAGGTCCAGTGTGCCTGTCACAGGCAAGCAGCAAGCAGACACACAGGCTGGGAAATTGAAGACATGTACCCACTTTTCCATAACAGAGATAAGGGACTCTACCTCATTGGCCAGGTCACAGTGTGCAACTGCAGGGCCCTTAAGATTTCTGCCTTTGCTGAACAAACCAAATTAGGAGGACACCGGAAAGAAGCAAATTAAGATGTGTGCATGTGATGGGTTTGTGAGACAAAGGAATATGCTGACAGGACAAAACATAAGCAGTATGATGACCACAGGAAAACCGGTCAATGATGCCTGGGAATGAAGAGTCATCAGAGCAGGAAAAGAATACAAAAGGAAGGATTTCAGATCAGCAACGGGTCCCTGCGATGGGTAATCTGAAGCAGAGGGCATACCACCAGCCCATCACAGCCACCCCACGGGCGGGGAAGGGTCTTGGCCTTTGACCTCCAGGCTGCTGACATCTGACATTCAAGAGAGAAAGGAAGAACCTCAGGGCGAAGCTCGTGGACTGGCCAGAGGTACCTTCCCTCTAATGACAGCTTTAGGACTGGTAGATATAGAATTGTTTGCATTATTCATATCTGCTATCACTTTGTATCAATAAAATTCACCTATTATTATTGAGTGGAGAGGTCATGGTCTATCTGAGGGTTTGGGTCCACTTGGAACAAGGTATCTGGGTCATAAATCCAGTGCCATCACTAGCTATAGATAGTGTGTTAATGTTGTGTTTTTTGTATAAGAACTTATCCCAGGTTAGGCACCCCATTGTGCTAAGTGGTGCACAGTCTCCTGGGAGGAACTGACAGTATAAATAGGACAGGAAAAATATTTCCATCTTCCAGTGAGAATCTGCAGCTCAGAAAGATCAAGTGTCTCACCCAAGGTGACCCCAGAGTGTCTGGAAGAAGGAGGTATGGGTCTTTGTTTTCCTTTGTCTCCTTCTCCTACCACAATTACAAGACCAAGAGTTTTTACCTTCCCTTATTTTCTTATCAAGGCAGCAACAACATTTTTTTTCCTAAGGGTCACTGCAAGCCATTTGATACCACTTTAAAAAGACTTATCTGGGGTGACTGACTCAAATGCAGTTCTGTGGCTTTAATAAGGTAGAAGTTTCTTCAAATTGTTTATGACATTTGACAGATCCAATGAAGTGTGCCTTACGGTACTCTCGGCTGTCACTCTATATGAGACGACTAACCAAG
Source organism: Crocodylus porosus (assembly GCF_001723895.1). Lineage (NCBI taxonomy): Eukaryota > Metazoa > Chordata > Crocodylia > Crocodylidae > Crocodylus > Crocodylus porosus. The sequence continues at coordinate 15,010,543 of NW_017728925.1, forward strand.
ATGACTAGTTTTGTTGCCACACAACACTTGGAATAAGATAGTAATTTCATGTTATAGCAGATGATTTCAGGGGAAAAAAAACCCCCATCCCAATGGCTTCAAATAACCCTCTTCATATATATTACATGAGAAATAAAACAGACCCTTCAACAAGCAAATAACTGTAGTTGACACAACACTTGAGAGATCACTGACTGCTTTTCTTCATATCCTCTAAAAACATACAGTACTTTGTGTCATTGGGCAGTTGTCAAAGATGCATGCACGTATTGAGACTGGTAGCATATATATCCCCTTGCAATCTTCCCAACACCTTTACTTGGAACTAGATTATTTTTTAAGAGCCTGAGAGTGGAAAGTGCATAAAAATACACCATGCTGGAAGAGGTGATATCTTGAACGAAAAAGGGTATATTAGTTTATACTTTACATATGAAATTGTCACCTATCTTCTGCCTGCTAATTAGAATTGAGAACAAAACAACCTTTCTACTGTGCAAGAAATTTTAGGATTTCAAAACATTTCAAAACGCTCTTCTCAATTGGGAAGAAAAAATATTGAGTATATTTCTGATCTGCCAAATAAAAAAAAATGGGGGTTTAGGTCAATAGAAACATTTCACTTAGATAATGTTGAATGTTTCATTTTGATGTTCCTTCCTTGGCTTTGGGTTTTTGTGGGGGTTTTTTTGGTATAAATTAAGATTAATTTCTGAACAAAGATGTTTTGAGCTGAAAAAAGCAAGGCTTGTTCTGAAAATGTCAAAATGTGCCATTTTCTGCAAAACGCTTCCATTTTGGCAAATCAGCATTTTCCCAAACAGCGTTATCATTAATCCTTTTTTCTGATCCAAAATCAGCTTGTACCATAGCTCAGAGATTAACTGTGTAACTCATTCGAGGTTTTTGCCATTCCACCAATCCATACGGGCTTTATGCCATACCAACCACATTCCCTACAGCTATGTGAAAGTAGAGATGTCTACTTCATAGACAACTATATGCTAGCTTCTAAATGCAGATGTGTTCCTGATCGGTTGGGTTAAGTTTGGGAATGGTAATTCCTCTCTGTGCCTCATTTTCTGACCAACTATTATAATGTTAAAGATTAGAAGGGAAATTAAATCCCCAAACCTCTAGAGTTCTTGAGTGTTTGGGTTTTAGAGTTTGGTCTGGCCCTATTATTATAATGCGAGTCATTTCAAAAGCCATGAAATTGGCCTGTTTGGTATATAGCAAGGAAATACATTAAAAATACATATCATGGCAGTTGTAATTTATAATCCCTGACGACAAATCCCCAACTGAAGAAGGGGTACATCTGACATAAATAGTTACATTTCAGAAAATAATGAGTTATGTTAATTGAGTTTATCCTTGCAAATTGATACAGCTCCAGCAAACAGACAAAATCCTTAAATGTGTTTGCACATCATCTGCATGGAGCTCATATCCCATGGCAACAGGGTCATGTGGTAATTCAGATCTAAAATTTTACTGCTAGTCTGCATGAAACTACGTGTTGAATGGCATATTCTCTGACCTTCATTATCTTGGGCAACAGCAGTAACCCTCTATATCTCTGCATTTTTTTTCCTATTGAAGCCAAATTGTTTAACCCCATGTTGATCAGAAAAGTGCAATTTCAAATGCTACTTTAGGCAGTAACAGACCAATAGAAGCAACTTGTCTCCCGTTGAGAGGAAAAAAATGGAAAATCGGGTGCTAGGTCTTCAGCACATCCAGTCAGCATCAGAATTCCCTGAGGCTCAAGCCTGCAGGTTCGTCAGAGATGCGTCTTCGGGGACGTAGTGGCCAGGTACTCAGTCATTCCTAACAGCTCAAGAAAGAGAAGACCTAATTAAAGCTAGGACCAAACATTGCATTTGTCTAAACAATTACGCTTTGTCCCAGGACACGTGCGATGTCTATGAGTGCGTCTGCATGAGGCGCTAACTGCTCGGGAGCCTGCTGGGCCAAACCCACGCTAATACACTACGGCGCGGTAATATTAGGCAACTGCACAGTTAGTGTCTATACAAGCTTGTGCACCAGTGCTACTGCCCAATAGAGCCAGTTACTGCACATTGATGTAATACTTGGTTATCCAAGTACTAAACTTAATGCACAGTAACGATGGTGCATTAATGACTGTGTAGACACACCTTTTTTTGTAGCCTAAGACAGGGAGCAGTTCGGAGGCCTATTAACAGGGCCTTACATTTAGCAAGGCTTTTAACTGAAGAGAGCTTGAGGAGATGTGCTTGAGTCAGGTTCTACTGAAGCTCAAAGGGCTGGGGCACGCAGGGCCAGCTAATGAATTTAAAGTCTGTTTGCTTACCCAGGAGCCTCAGTCCCTCAGGGCTTTTGCATTCAGGAGGTTTCAAGTCAATACAGGTGCTCCAAGAACCAGTGGTCTTTATAGGTGTGTGGCTAGAGTTTTGTTTTGGGGGGTTTTCCCCATTAGTTTCTATATAGAAATCTACACAAGACAGCATCTCCATTTAGGTCTACCACTGGTCCCTCATTTGGGCTGTAATAATATTGAGGGTCTCAGATGCATTGAAAGGCAAAACACAGTAGTCTCTGGAAAGGCAAGGAAGAAAAATAAAGTGATTCTCATTCTGAACTAGCAGGGGTTCAATGTCTCTGGAGTGCATGGTCCTAGCAGAATGGGCAAAGGCCATCCTGCTAAATGTGACTGACTTTATCAAAACAGACACCTCAGTGGTGCTAGAATATAACAGCCTCTTGAGCAGATTTTCCTCTGATGAACCATTAGGAGAGAGTCCATGTTTGTTCATCAGCTCTCGTTAGGGATCTGGCCGTTCTGCACAGCTCTTAGCAGAGGTCTCTGCCTCAGTCAGGGGCAGGTGCATTTTAGCCAAGTACATTCTACTGCACTGCTAGTATGGAAGGGGGATAGGAGCACTTGGCCTTATCTCTCTGTTAGGGCACATGAGTCTTGCCTTGGGCAGTAGCTACAAGCCTATCTGCAACAGATGAGAGCACCATTGACATCACCACTTTTTATTTTCCTCCTCTAGTCCTGCCAGAGATAATCATGAAGGAGTAACTGTACTGTTTCATTCTCGCATGTCTCTCTTTTTCTAGGTATCATATCCAAACAGGACGTTGGTGACCATGGTCTTCCACAGATCTCTTCTCTCTGAGGCATACAGACTTTCCAGTGTTGATACTTTCATCCGTTTTGATCGGTTCTTGACAGAAGGCAAACTCTGTCTTGCATGATATCTCCTTCCTTCAATCTTCCTTCCTTCCATATATGTACTGTAGCTATTAAACAATATTATATGACGGCAGGTAAATATCTTTATCTGCAACTGAAGCATGAGGAAACTGAGGCGCTGAGAAGCAAAGCCAGTTTGCCACGGTCATAAAGCAGTGCAATGGCCAAGTGAAACCTGTAGGAGGCGCTTTTTGGAATGAACCTTCCACAGTACAAAGGTTCCCAGTGGAGTCCGGAGCCCAGGAGCGTGCGAGTGAATGTAGCTCAGCAGGGGATAATGAACCTCCAGCATCTGAGACAGGACACTGAGCTGCTCAGTAAGCCAGTAGGGAGAAGCAAGGAAGGGGAACGGCTGCAAAGAAATTTGTTTCTCTCTTCTGTATAGATTTCAGGTGTTGTAACTTAGGGAACAGCCTGAGATTTTGCTTATGGGGAACTTTTTTGCTCCTTGGCATGGAAATAGTGACAGTCGGCCACAGTGACCTCGGCAATAAGGTCTGTATCCCACTGTCACTTAACGTGTCAACTGAAAGGGCAATTCTTCATTTTCCCCTCCTGTCTCTAGGCTCCAAGCCAATACGCGCTATGTATAAAGTGAAGAAACTTTGCAGAAATAAAAAACAAACCCTAGATCCCATCAATCGATGTGGGGAAAGAGAGAGATCATTAAGTATTTAAATGGAGACAAATGAGTCTCCTTTGCTGTGACATCCAATAACCTTTCAGCCAGCAGCCTGAATTCTTCTCAAGTAAAAAAAAAATCATTAGTTCAATCAAAGTCATTAATGAAACCATAAATCATTAGGAAAATAATTCTTCTTGAATTGAATTACTGCTTTCAATTATTTTGCTTTTCTTCCCTCTTTCCTTTTATTTTGTTATCCCCCAAGGAGCTGCGTACTGTCAAGGAACTGGAATTAAACTTAGCCAGGTTGATACTGTTAAGTAACTTTTCTTTCCTTTTTGTTTCTTTTCTTTTCTGATCCTCACAGAAGAAACTGGAAGCCATGATGGTGAAGCTAATAATTTTCCCCTTAAAACTGATAGCTTTTGTATGTAACAACCTTCTGCCCCAACATATAAATGTCACATGTATGTATAAAATGTCCTTTGGAACGTATAGAAAGAAGGAAGAAGAGAGAGTGTCTTTGATTTAATCTCAGTGAACAAAACTGATCCGGCAAGCACTATCTTCCCAGCTTTCAAGTCTTATCATTCAGCAAAGCTACACAGAGAGATGATATGAAGCCACAATGAGACAAGATTTAATCTGTGCAACATTTCTGCACCAGTGCATTATCCCTAATGCAATCTAGAAACATTACCTTGCTTTCAATCCAGTACAAACATGGAATAGACAAGTGTCAGGGAGAGAATTAAAAAAAAATCTCCAAATACTAATGAGTTATATTGGTTCAAGGCTGGGGAAAACAGACTGGGGGTAGCCCATCTGAGGTCTTCCTCCCCCCACCCCCTTTTGATGGTAAATTCATCAGATAGTTTTAAAAAGATGTATTTTTGAACAGAGCCATACCCTTAACTAGGATAGTTGTACCAACACCAAACCTATCTGCAGAGCAGTCCTCATGTTAGAGACCATCATCAGCTGCGGCTATTGGGAAAGAAATTTCCCTAAATTTCATTTCCATGTTTCATCTAAATTTCCTTTTTCTTCCTGGAAATGTTCCAGTCAGTCTTGCCCTACGACTCCTATAGATGCCAGATTAAAAGGGCACTTCAGTGAAGAATCAAGAGGATAGACAGGTGGGAAGCGTGCCTTGAGCATGTATCTCAGCAATGTCACCTGTTCAGAAGTTCAGTGTTTAAATGAATCAGTCATTCCCCGCTCGTTACCTTGTTCCTTTTGATTCATGTCTCATGCTCTACCATCATATTAACATGGAAATCTTGCTTTCAAGGCTGCTGATTCCTTGATGAACACAATAAAAGTCCAAGGTCACACAATGTTGCTTTTCCTTCCCTTTGTACTTGCTGAAAGCCAGTGTTGCAAATGGACTTTTTAACTTTCAGACAAACTTTAAGAAGAGCTTCTCTTGTGGATGCTACTAGCACCTGGAGGACATGGGGGCACGATTACCAAGGAGCTATGCATTGCAAATCAATGCAGAATTGTGAATTCCTGAAGGACAGACCCAAATTAGGACAAAGGGATCTTCTGTTTCTGAACGGGGCCCTGGATAACTGATGAAGCATGCCTGTCTCATCTAAAGAGAATTGCTTTATTGGAAAGCTAAGTATAACTAGCATTGAGATCAGGCAGTGGAAATACAAAACCATACTCCCATCTGGGAGGACGGATGTAGGCCAGACCCTGGCATCTCTTAGCTCTGCTTAACTGTGCAGTGCCCCCAACAGCTCAGATCCATTCTCCCTGACTCCCAAGGTTTACAAACCCAGCTAGACAATCATAAATGGTATGCATTTACTCACACTTTGACTGGCTATATTTAAATTTTTTTGTTTCACTGAACTTTTTGGGACCGCACCATATCCCAGTTCTCTTGTGTGCTTGAAAAACATTGATTACTTGGGATATATGTTCCTGTTATGAGTCTGGAAGGAAGGATTCCTGATCTCCTGCCTTCACCAGGAGGCATGTTAATGCCAAACAATTTGTTTTGGTTAATGGATTTCCAGTTTTCATTGACAACGGCTGCTCTGGTTTTTACAACCTACAAAACCCAACACAAAGAAATCTATTAAAACTACACTGGGTTATGCCAGTTATTCCTATCACATGAATATGGTACGATACAGTATGTTTGGATTATTTAAGTTAAGGCCTAGTGCTCTGTTGACTCGGAGTCGATTCAGCCGGATGTGTTAACTGCTTTCCTTCCTTTGCCCAAGCTCATCGGCCAACAGGTGCATGTTGCAGTCGCTCAGAAATAGACTTTGGGGGCTTTCTGTTTTAGCCACACTTCTGCACCTTAACCCAGAATTTTTTATATTCAATTACACATTTGTAGCAACAAATCTGATTTTTATATATTCAAGGAGATATCTATATAGATCTATATATATGATGGAGGATCTTAGGCCAAGGCCTCCAATGTTTTCCTTCTACCACGCAGATATCCCAGCTCCTGCTCTTACGTTCGCTTTCTTGTAAATGGGACCTGTTCCCTAGTGGTCAGGCTCTTTTCACTATCCAATTAGCTCATACAAATCTCTTTAAATGTCTTTTAATGCCGCTCTCAGGGTCCAACTTCCTTACTACAGACGGGGCCCCTTGCTAATCCTAAAGCAGCATAAATTTAATATCCTTGTTCTGATTCCTTCTCCAAAGTCCTGACTTCCTCTGCTCTCCCCAGTAGTCTATCTTTCCCCAGCCGCAAGACATAAATATATAGCATTATATAAATTCACATGGATTGTATTTCCCCCCTAACAATCAAAATTGCTCTTTTTCGGCCCAGAATTTCCTCGCCCTTCCTGTTTTCAGTTCCTGAAAGGGTTAAGTTTGCTTTTCCCCACACGGTTCACTATCGACTATACACAGCTGTCCTTAAAAAAATATTTGACTGTTAATGAAGCTACACTGTGCTATTTGATATTCATTATTCTTTTCTGGTATGTTTTAAGTTGGTTGAATTGTTCAAAGTCTTTGAATTGTTCCTTTTTGTGCTGCACAGTCCATTCTCCATTCACTAAATCCTTTGAATTTCAGAATTGCTTTTTTTTTTATCCTTGCTATTATTGCTTACATCCTGTCTCTGCCACGGTGGCATTTACTGATTTTTTTTTTCTCTTCCACTGGAGCTTAGACTGTATACATATATATTTGCTGGATGGACTCCAAATAGTGTTCTCAATGAGTTTTTATGTTGATCAGCAATGAATACTGATAATTGACATATTCCTCTGAAATCAATAATAATTAGTTTGCAGATTGGGAAACTGATGCATAAAAAAATTAAGGCCCCAGTCCAGCCAAAAACAACCGTGCCCTTCATTTGAAGCATTGCCATTGAAACCACTGAAAGTATTCATTTACTTAATACGCAAATGTAAGAAGTGCTATGCTGTCCAATGATTCATCCAGCGCAGTATCCTGTCTCTGATAGCAGCAAGTGATAGATGTTTTAAGGAAAGCTTATGAATGTGGGACAGCTAGAGAGATGCATCCCCTGTTGTACCGTCCTTGGTATCGACCACCATCGGTCTGACGGGTGCTGGAGGATACGTCCTTGATTGTTCTGTAGGCATAATCACTAATGTTAAGATCATGGTGAGCTGCTTTGCTAGAGCAACATCCAGGTTTCCCAAAGTTGGGTGCTGAAATCACACCTTTTTAAAAGCCAGTATTTGATTTTTTTTCTAAAGACATTGAACATGCCCGCTTGTAAGTGAAGTCAGTGGGACTTGAGATCCCTGAACACCTTGGAAAAGCAAGGCCAGGAGATCTCCAGGTGGGTGCTCAAAATTGCCAAGTTTTGCACCCGAGGGATTTGCCTGAAGCCCCAGGGGTACCTTTGGCCGAGAGAGGGCACAGAGAGAAGCACTCATTGACATCAAGATTTCTCCCGAGTCGCAGTCCAGCGCTTTCCAAGAGCCCTTCCAAAGGGCTTGGTGAGCACCTGGCAGGGCTGAGCAATGCTCATCTCATTTTGCCTCTCTTCTAAGTTTATTTAGCTAACGATTGTTCCTTATTAAACCTACCCTCAGGGACGGCTCCAATCTGATACTTTTATGCTCTATTAGATTTCAGCTCCTCTTGGTCTTCTGTCTTATTGCAGATACGAAGTGATGCAGCATTATTAGATTCTGTTGCTGCATGGTTATAAGAAGGTGTAGCAGTTAATGGGAGACAAGAGTCCAAAGGGAAACCAAATCTTGCCCTCCAATACACGTGTGTGCCTCCAAATGTAGTCAGTGGAAGCTGTTTGGGAGAGAACAATTTGCCTTTCTTATTTATCCCCTAATTAAACTAAGGTATTTTGGAGGGCTCTGCTTTCCCAAAGAGCTGCCCCAGACCACCCCAGTCCAGTGCCGGAGGAAATCATCTTTGTGCATGGGCACCTGGCCATGCCAAAGCTTTTTGAAGGTCATTTTATTAATAATATGCGTGAGATGCCTTGAAAGTCCCAGCTAAACAGTGATTTGTAACTTATTATTAATAATGATAATAAACAGATCTTTGTGATTGGTGATTTCCACAGACAGTCATAAAAAAGCCTTACTTCCTTCTTGGTTTAAAATGTGAATAAATCCAATTCTTAAACAAATGCCTGATGAACCTCTACAGTGTGTGTGCGTGTCCTATATATGTGTGGTTGATAACTCTCCAGTGTCCTGTACCCCTACATGTGAAGAGAGGCTAACCATACGTCCTTTCTCCTGCTTTCTGTCTCTTTTGTCTAGCTTGGGCAAGGACTCGCTCTCTCCTACCATGTGTCTGCCTCATAGCTACAAAATAGGGCCCTGATTTCAGTAGGCAACTGCAGACACTACGGGAAAATAATGGTAACACTTGATGGTGTGATTTGGTGCCAGGGTTTTTGTTGGCATGAGATGTGGATGAAGTCACCACCCACCACTGCCAAAATCACTCCTAAGTGAGAGACAGCGTCCTTCTCAAGTGTATAGCAAGGCGGCTACTTGATCAAGTTGGAAATTTGCCTATCCTGGCATTTGGTCAAAAATACTGGTTTTCTGGGATGGCAGCTGTTTCAGATGTTTCAAATATTTGAGTCATTTCCCAGGTTGGGATTATAGTGCAGTCTTGTAACTTATTGGCTGTTTTCAGATTTCAGATTTTGATTTCAATTAGGGGATTGTGAAACAATTCCAGCTTTCTAGATTTTAAAATGTCAACAGGACAGGACAGGACAGGACGGGAGGAGGAAGGCAACTAGCATTTCCATGCTGCTGTTGTGCCATTTCTCCTGTTTTGTTTTAGAGCTGGTTGACATTTTACAAACATTTTGAACGGCGAAATTTCAAATTTTGGAGAAAATATTGGGCGAATCTGTGTGATGTCCCCCTTTCTTCTTATCAAAGCAACTTCATGTATGGCATGAGTATACATCTATACCTGTGTATACAGAGGTATTGAACCAAAAAATTGCTCTGGGTAGCTCCTGCTCAGGGATTCTCAGAGCTATTAGGCTCTATCCAACCTGCAATACGTGTTTCAAGCTAAGGTGTAAATATGGTCCTACACAAAATACTAGCATGGAAGAGTTATTCTAGTGCTCTGGGTAAGTAATACCCATCTTAATAACGTGTGTAAATACATATTTATTTACTAGACTAGAACCAAAGAGGCTGTTCTGGTCTGCTGGAGAATAGCAATACACATTTTAAGACTGCCTAGGTATATAATTACCTTAGAGAGGGAGTGAAATAAATCACAGGTGCCGTCAATGAAAGATTTCATTCTTACCTCTCTCTCTCTCTCAGTGCTGCCTCCTCTCACTGACACATCCCCAGACGTTGTGTGCAAACCGACATTTAATTAGCAATAATGTTGGAAGGGAAGGGAACAAAAGCCAGTAAATACAATAGTTAGGCTGCCGTGCCTTTTTGTGCTCAGGAAAATCCATCAGAAAATGGTTTGGTTTTATGCACCTTGGGATAGAATCAGCCCTTGATGCACACCTAGTTCTCATTAGTGTTAATGAGATGAAATATCTACAGAAAGACAACTGTGGTAAGCACACGTGAATAGATCCTGGGGAAAATCCAAGAGATTCAAAGTATCTGTGCCTGGGCTAAAGGAGAGGAAGGATGGCATCCTGACTAGAGGCTTTAGGCTGGGAACCAAAATATGTGGCTCTGGCACTGACTATCTCTGTGCCCTCAGGCAGCTCCAGGCTACGAAATGGGGGGAAGCTTCCTTCCCTCCCATAGAGAAGTGATTGATTTTAGGTTTGGGTTACATTTTAGATCACATGTCTGTATCTGTGCAGCCCATAAAGGGTTAATGAATAGATGTTTTAATAAACGGTTAATCAATGATTATAGACTGTGCAATCGTCCAGTTGATCAGTCGCTCGCAGCCCAGCTTATGGCCATCTGCTGCATGAATTCCTAATGCCTGCAATATGCTTATAACATCTATTAATAATTGATTGGCCTTTCATAAACCGTTTCTAAATGGAGCCTTAATATGAAGTGAGACGGCTCTTTTTTTACTTTCATTACGGGAAAGTCCTGTGCAGAGAAAGGAGGGAGCCCTGCCTCTGGGTGCCTTCCCCAGGACTGAGCGCACAGCCTCCGACTGCCCAAACAGCACCAGGGCCCTGAGCGTGTCCAGGGAATGAAGGACCAGAAGAGCCTTAAATAGGCACGGGATGGACGGTCTTGGCCGCAGCATGCTTAACTTCTGCTGCCTCCCCTCCGGTGAGCCAGACTTTGAGTCAATGGAAAGCAAACGCAGCTCCATAGACTTCCAGGGAGATACCTGGCCATGCACGTGGCCTTATATTTGTCAGGCAGGCTGCAAAGGACCAGAGCAATGAAGATGTGAACAACACCAGTGCTGTAGCAAGTGAAACGGGACAGGATGACAGCCGTGATTTCCTATCCAACTCAAAATCCTTGAAAGGGAAGAGCGAGGCAGACAGGAGCAATGCAGGAGAGGGATAAACGGAGCTGCTAGCCAGGCAGCTCTGCTCCAATACTGCAGTGGGAGCGTGGTGGAGGAGAGGACCCTGTCGGCTGACGTCTCTGACTTTGGATTCCAAGTGTGTAGTGTTAATAGCCTGGATGTGCCTCCGATCCAGTTTTTCCAAACTCAGCTCCGTTCTGACATACTGACTCTGAAAGGAAAATAAATTATGCATCGTAAGCAGAGCCAAGAGATCACCAGTAATAAATAATTATAAGCTACAGTTCCATTAGTTAGCTGCACATTTCACTTACAGGCCTAAAACACAAGAAAGCAACTTTTTCCACACCAAAAAGAGAGAAGTGGAGCACAGAGTGTGGATTCATCATAGTTTTTAGCATTTATCCATGAAGCTGACAGATAACATCGCTGCTCAGGCATCTTTGCAAGCAAACAGCTCTTTGGTTTTCCTTTGGGTTTGCATCCTTCCAATTTGCTCCAAGCTCAAGTTCTTAATGTACTCCTGAATACTCCTAGGAAAATGTCATCCAAAGTGCTGTATTCACAAAGGGTTTGCATCAAAATTATTCCAACAAATGAATTTCTCATGGCTTGAAAAAGAAACATCCTTATGTTGCTCAGTATTTGCCTCCTCTCCTCTTCCCACTGTACTATATTGTATCCCAGAATTTAATACCACTGGGCACCTCAACATGCGCAATTAATGCAAAGCAATAAACTCCGGTGGTTATTGCGCCGGGGTTTATTGCTCCCAGGCATGCTGTTTGCACACGCGCCTGGGACTGCAGCATATTAAGCTGGGTCAGGGCAGCCCCGGCTGGCGCTGGGAATCAGCCTGTCAGCCTGGGGCTGCTACTGCCTGGTTCAACATGCTGCAGAAGGACTGGCTGGGGCATGCAGCCCCCGCACTGAAGCACCCTCGTGCCCCAGCCAGCCTTTCCAGCATATACATGTGCAGTGTTGCAGAGTAAAAAACTCCACAGCAGGACATTTACTACGTGTACTATCCTGCTGCAAAGTGTATTAGTTTACTCCTTCCTAAAAGTGCTGCACGTGTAGACACAAGACATTTGCTGCAGAGCTAATTAGGCAGCTCCACAGTCAACGTCTCATGTAGACGCAGCCACTGAAGTCTTAAACTAGGAGGAGGAGGTCCTAAACTAGGTGCTGCAGGAACGAGGGGTATATCCTCACATTGGCAGCCTCAACCGCAGATTGCAAACTGAGCAAAATCATCTGCGCGTCCAGGGAAATGTTTCTGAAGCGCTTCATGTTGACCGGTCTCTGGAAGCCAACCTGATTTTGGCACTGACATCACTGGGAGCAGCATTAGGTCAATGCTGAGTGCTTCTGAAAACCCCACCGTCTTTCTGAGAAGAGCTCAGTTCAGTGCTGGATGGACTTTCTGGGGAGGTCTTCAAAGCCCGGATCCTGCCTCCATCTTCTCATGATCTGGAGAGTGCCTCAGTATTCCTGCACTGTCCCCTAAATGCCCAGGTAGCCGCAGCTCCATGGGTGCTGTATCTGTTTGGCTTTCGAAATCCTCTGGGGAGGAAGGTACATGAGATGGGCAAATTAGTATCTATGGCAATGATATACAGCAGCCACCATTACCACAGTATCCAAGTACCTCACAATCTTCTGAATGCACGAATCCCTTGCACCAATACAAACTGAGGCTAAGGGACAGGCCCAAGGTCATACACAGACTCCGTGGAAGCCTAACCACTTAAGCTAAGCTTCCTCTATCAGAGCATGACCATTCCCTCAGCATATGGACAAGAGGTGATGTGCTCAGGATGACTCCATGCCTTCTAGACATTGAGTGCCTGGCCTCGGACCTGAGAAGTCCTCTCTTTTGCAGCCATTGGGAAGAGCAGGTGCTGGGAAGGGAATAAGCACCATTCAGCGAGACGAAGCCCACAGCGACTGTGCATAGCCCCTGGGGAGAAGAGGGCAGGATGGCCACAGGCGACCTTTGTTTTAGCCTAGCAACTTAAAAGCATTACTTGAGCATCAGGGAGCAAAGGAAAAGCGCGTTCAGGGTGTGAGCTAAAGTGCTCCCTCCTGCAGTAGCGAAGTGCCGGGCTGCACAGTGCTCCTGGATGTACATTAGCAAGTTGACACCCATCAGCCAGAATGAGGGATTTTTTTTTTTCTTGCAATGTGAGGCGAGTTGCAAATGCAGATATCCCTGCCACCCTGGCCTGACAGCGCTGGACTCCAGCAGCGTTACCTTCTCTCAGCCTTACCCAGCCTGCACAGCGGGAAGAGCTTGCATTGTTCTCCCAGAGCCAGGTCATTATTATTTCATAGATAAAAGCTTCTACCTCCACCCCATGAGGCTTCTGCCAAATACTTTTAAAAACCACTCAATTGTCAGTTGCCACAGGATTGCTTAATCACTAAAGTGCAGCTGCATCCACTCGCATTCTCCATCCTTCTTCAAATTAAGAGTTCATTTTGGCCACAGGATATTGCAGATTTATGATCATGCTCCGTACCTGCCACCCCCGCCCCCCTAACCGTGTCCCAGCTCTAGCACGTTCCCAGCCTCCTAACTCAATGGTCAGCATCTGGGGGAAGCTGACGAAGCCATAAAGCCTCATCAAGCAAAGGGGCCGCGTGTTTTATTTCCCCTCCGTCTCTCCCCCAATGTGACATGCGTGCCAGGGTCCTCCGAGTCTCCACTCTGCATTTTAATGCTTTAAAAAGCCTCCTCTTTCTCTCTAGGTCAATGTTCTTCAAACGCAAATCAAAATTAAATTTGGAAAGCTTGCCATAGTTTAGCATTTAACGAAGCCTGGCAGAACGTTATTCCACGTCAAGGCAGGGATAGACAGCTGTCTGGGAGCCCTGGAGCAAGGGGGCTGGAAGGGGAAGGGAAAGGACCTCAAGGATCTGGTTCCTACTGCAATAACCACCCCATCCTTGAGGGCTTTTATCTCCCTCTTGCCATTTCTATTAACTTCCTGGCTGCAGGCATGTCTCAGCCTTAAAATGTCGCACTAATGAGACTTCATCGCCCAGCAAAGAGGTTAAAATGCCACGTTGAGCTGCCACCCGCACAAAGCAGGTACTAAGCGGTGCTGGGGGAATAACTGATCTTTCTGCTCCCGTGAGGTGGGGATGATGAGTGCCTCCCTGGCCCTTTGCACCATGGTTATTTGTAGCTTTTAACCCCCTCCCTACCTTGCCTTGCCCATCTGTAGCATAGAGAGAGAGCTTCTTCCCATCTTTGCCCTGTGCGATCTACAGATGAAAAACACCGACAAGAGGGCCCAAGTGTCATTGGGATTAATCAGCACTAATGATTTCTTGCAAGTAAAGAAGCATTTTGTGCACAACCCTGGTGAATGCCAGGAAAAGTTGTGCAAGGGACACAAACAATGCAATTAAAATGCGATTTTTTAATTTTTTTTTAGCAGCCCCGGTGCCTTTTATGAAACACATATATGTAAAGATAGCATTTCTCTGGTCTGGGATTTATTATCCTTTCATAACTTTGACAACAGATGATTGACAGAAAGAGTGATGGGGCCGCTCACGATGCTCTCGCTGGCCCCCTGCCAAGCAGCCGCATCAAGGGTAAAGCAGAGACGAAGGCAGGGATGGAGCAAAACTCAAAGTGGGTGTAATATACCTGCCAAGGATATCACTTAGAAAAAGCCCATGGGCTATAGCCTTGGGGTCATGCCTTGCTTCTGCCTACCGCTTTCAAAACAAGCGGGCTCTGGCAGAAGAATTTAAAATAATAGGCTACACCTCCTAAGCAAACTGTGCTGCTCATTTCAGCCCTGACAATTATCTTCTAGAAAGAGGCAAATGGCTCAGAATCAGGCAGTTTCTGAGCGCTGCACTGTGCATTTTCTCCAGGACGTGCTCAAGCCAGTGCTAAGAGCTGCACTAACAAGCGGCTTACGACTGGCACGGTGATGTTTTAGCACGCCCGTAAATAACTCCGGTGCCTTCTATGAGCAGAGTCTGGCATAAGCGTCTCCTGCCCCGAATCATTATTTACCCAATGTTTTTCCTGGTGCATTGCTGTATAGTAATTAGGAGCATAATGGTCATGCCAGCGAGGAATGTAATAAAGGCTAAATCACCATCTGCCAACGTATTATACAGATCAGGTAGGGAATATCTGTTGTTTGCTCTATATACCTCCGTGATCTCTCTGTCTGCATACTTGTAAAGAACCCAGCACCTGAATAGCAAGACGAGACGGGTTGTATGTGTGCCTGCCTATACTAATTAGCCGTGACAACAGATACTCAACCGAATTTGAACCTGAGCCCCCGTTCTGCGACAGCAAGGTTTCATCCCCTGGCTGTCCAAGGAAGCCATCTCTAGCTCAGCTCCTAGGAAGAGCAATTTCCCACCCCAGCAGGTCGCTGCCTCCCAGCAGCAGTCGCCCACTCTGCATGGTACACCCCCAAGACGATCCAGCCTGGCGTGATGTAAGAAACTTGTAGCCACTACTCAACGAGTTTGTTCTTCTCTGGCTGTTAGTTCTCCAACTGAGTTCACACGCAAGAGGAGCATTTCCAAAGAGGGGGACTGTGGTGGCACCCTGTATGGGAAGGCCAGCGAGAGGTCATGTTGCAAGACGCGTCTGCTTCTAGCGCTGCTTGTCTGTTGAATAAGAATCTGCTCCCTTTTGCACTGATCAGTAATGAAGCAGAGGTTGTTCTGAAATGGACTCTCTCTTTCATTCTCTCTCTCTCCTGCCCGTTGCCACCTAGTCTCACTTATCTGGCCAGAGATGCTCCCGAGTTCAGAAGACTCAAGCAAAGATGGTTCAAGTGGACAGCGAGAGCACACAGAGGAGAGGCTCTCTTTGTGCCGCGGAGATGAAGAATGAGGTGTCAGCAATGCCATCGTCTAAGTCAGTGGTCTCCAAACTTTTTTGATTGCATACCCCTATCAGTAAAAAATTTTTGAACACGCACCACCAATAGATGTATATTTATATTAGCGCACCCCATCAGTAAAAAAAATTTTGAGCACGCACCCCCAATATATGCATATTTATATTCACACACCCCTATCAGTAAAAAATTTTGAGCACGCACCCTCAATGTATGCATATTTATATTCGCGCACCCCTATCAGTAAAAAAACTTTGAGCACGCACCCCCAATATATGCATATTTATATTCGCGCACCCTTATTGGTAAAAATTTTTGAGCACACACACTCAATATATGTATATTTATATTCGTGCACACCTATCAGTAAAAAATTTTTGAGCATGCACCCCCAATATATGTATATTTATATAAATAGAAATAGAAATAGAAGTTCTAATATTTTCTTCGCGCACCCCACTTTGCAGACCACTGGTCTAAGTGCCAGGCATTTCTTTCTCTCCCTCTCTCATCTTGTACTAATGCAGAGAGGCCTTTGTTGTAATGTGCTAAAAAATCTAAATAAATCCATAAGTATTGCAAGGCAAGTATATGTTGCACAGTGGTGAGCTGAGGCAGGGAGTTTAATGGCCTGATATTTCTCAAGTGCTGGAACCTGTTGTTCCTGCTGATACCGGCCGCAGTCGCAGGGGAACCAGACCTCTGTGAAAGTGAGCTGAGATGCCACCCTAGGCAAACAGCCTGGCAATTATCCATAACTCATTATGTTAAGAACCAGTGCCCTCTTGACTCCTACCTGTGAAGACAGTAACTCTGAAATCCCCAGACCCTGTATTTCTTTGCCGTACTTCGAGAAGTTTAGCCAGGGGCAAGATAGCAGTTTAGCCATTAAAAGGAACAGCCACCTGGGAACAAATTTAGGAAGGGACAAGTCAGTACTTGACTTACCTGACATGGGGTATTTTCTTGCATCCATGACAGCATTTCCCTAACCGCAGAAAGTTTTCGGTGCCACTATGACGTGCCGGCGTCTTGTCAAGTTGAATCAAATTTACGTTGCTTTTTCAGAAAGTTCCCAGTAACGTCTGGATCTCGGAGAGACTCGGCTCCATTCTGAATCACCAATGGATACTAAATTGGAGTCCAGAGAAGACTGTGTTTTCATGGAGGTTAGCAAGTCTCTTGTTAAGTCATCTGGTCTCTTGGTTAGGGAGGAAATAGAGAATGCCAGGATTGTGAACATGAATTATTTTCCTATATTATTTGTATGATTAAGACAGAGTTGTGCTGAATGGGTATGGCGCTTTCCTGTACTTTCCACATTGGAGAGGTGGGAATTGACTCCTTTTCCATTCACTAAGCTGAATTAAAGTTGTGACCACCGGACTGGGGTGGGGGGGTCCTCCTTGTGGGTAGTCGCCTGTGGAAGGAGAACCGTCGCTGATCACCCGGGAATGCTACCGGTTTGGAGTAGGTGTTATGACGTCCATTCCCCGCCCTCGTTCTCGCCCGCCACGACTTGTTGTTTAGGTTCAGTTAGGACGGTTCCTGGGCACTCCGCAGCCCGGGATCCCTCGGCGGTCACGTTGCGGGGCTCCACCACCCCTGCACCCCGGCCTTACGCCTCCTCTGGTGCTCCCCTCTAATGTGGGACCCGGCTTCCTACAGACGGGCCGACTGCCTCACCGGTCTGACCGACCCTTGTCTTCGGGTTCCTCGTATCCTGGTTGACCCGGGACTGGGTCACGACCAAGGCAGGATTTCATTACGGGGTACCCGACCCGAACTCCCCGGCTATACCCCTCAGCTGGGGTATCCCTTTAATGGGAAAACAAACCTGAAAAGAACTGAAAGCTAGGCCTCCACAGCCCTACTGGCTGGGCCTCTTACCCGGACCTTCCTAGGTCCCCTCTGGGCAACCCCTATCTTAGTCTATGGCCGCAGCCAGCTGACGGCAACCTCCGCCCGACTGCGCCTCCTCAGCGCTCTTCCGGGTCCCGACCTTCTCTGGAGGCGTCGTGTTCCCGCACCGGTGCCCCAACCCTGGACCTGCAAGTCCCGCGCATCTTGGGTTCACAGTCCCAAAATTCGCCGCCGCTGGATTCCTCGTCCTCGAAGCTTGTCTGCCGCTCCTCACTCGTCGTCCTGCGGCTGGCCGTAGCTAGTATCCTCCCCTCCGTCTGGGTAAGCTGCGGCTCCCCACCGAGGTTGCCTGTCCTTCCCTCTGGGGAGTTAGCCGTTTGCTCGTCTCCGGAGTTCTCTGCTCCTCGAGCTGAGCGGTTGGCGGCTCGTCCTGCTCGGGGGCTTCCCGTCCCTCCTGCTGAGGGGTCCGTGGCCCGTTCCCCTCTGAGGTCTTCTGCCTCGGCTGGTGCAAAGCCCCCAGCTCGTTCCCGCGGCTGTCCTTTCTCCATGGCCGCTTTTATCGGCGGTGGCCATTTGCCGGCACCGACGCCGACTTCCGGTCGCGTCGGTGTAAACAAGCGGCAGATGTTCTGCTTGGGCTCCGCCACCGCCGTGGGTAAGTCCTGTCCTGGTTCCCTGGGACAAAAATGCATCCAAGTAAACAGCCCCGCTATGTCCAAAACAGGCCTATAACATTTTTAAAGCTCTATAGAATGACTACCACTTTCTATTAACATCTAAATTATTTGTCCTTGGGGGGGGCTGTTGAACAACTCGAGTTGCTGTGGTTAAATTTCAGCGTCCAGGTTTATTTTCAGGCCTAATTTTATAAAAACAGGTTGGGCTGATTTTATAAAAAGGGGCTGAACTGAACACCAGTGTAATCCACCTTTACGCTGTTGTAAAAAAGAGTTGACAAATGACATACAGACCTGCACAACCATAACTTACTTGGATCCAGTGCCAGGTTGTCCTGAGAAAAACCACGGGTAGAATTATGACAAAATGTAATTCGTGGTGATTTACGTGTCATCTGTCCACAGATTATCCTGGACGAGTCGTTTAGTCAAGGGAAATGGGTGTGACCTTCTCTTAGCCACTTAGTAGGGGAGCACTGGGCTAGCCACCTACTGCATGCAGCTGTCCTGGGATAGCTCACACATCTGTCTGATTCAGATCCTGGGGTAATTTATATCAGTGGATAAAACAATGTACTGTACACTAGTGTAATTGTGTCCTGTATCCATACCCTTTGTATAGCAAGGCTGGAAGGAGATATCAGCTGTGAGGAAGGGGACAGTGTCATGCATGTATTTTTGTGTGCCTTTGATGGTTTTCTTGCAAACTACCTTCCTGCTGTTTCAATAGCATACGGCATTCTTCACTTTCTGTCTTCGACGGTATGCTTTACGGTGTGAGTGTGTGGGATCATGTCCACCGCAAGTGTCTGGTCCATTGAGGATGGTTGAAAACTGTGACTCCTAATAGCTAATGAGATTATTCCCTTGGCTTGAATGCCACTTGTCATACAAAAGGTCCTCAATTCTCCCCTCCCTAGGCCAGGAGCTGTTTTAAGCGGCCGCTGCAAGCACTTTGTGATGCAGCGCGGGTGCGTTTTCCTTTATCAAGTCAATAAAATGCTTAGGGATCCCTGCAATGAAAAGCTCTGTCTAGCTGCAAGATGAGGCCGTAGGATACATTTGCTGCTTTTACTGTGACATCTGCTGTTTCGAAAGGGTGAAAGGGCAGGTGCTTCATGCAAAAAGAAGCACATGGGATTTCAGCTACGCCATCCACTGCTGCCATGCATCTCTTAGTAGCATCTTATACCAGCAACCTCTGCTGGGGAGATTTCCAGGAGGATTAAACTGCAAAAATCCTTTTCCAGCATCTGCTGCTTGAAGAGAGAAGGTTGCTATGGAAACCGCATCTGGCCTATTCGCCTGAGTTTTAGAGAGAGAGAAACAAATAAAAAAATAAAGCCAAAACACATACACAGACGCGCACAAACTCGCATACGCAGAGAGGGAAGCGAGGTGACTTTGTCTGCGTTCATCAAAGGGAGAAGAGCGATGATAATGAATCAGACAGACTGCTCATTTGCTTGTGTCTACGTGTTTGCAACCCCTTGGTCCTGGTTCTTTGACCGACTTCGGGTGCCGGAGGGGCAGGCAGGCGGTTGGCAGGTGAAGGGACGAGGGTGTGCATGCGTGCACCTGTGCGTGCGTGTGAATTTGCCCCGTGCGGGTGAAATGAATGACATCATGGAAAGGTCAAGACAGCCTAAGAATTACAGTGCCTCGTAAAGAGAGGGTTAGTCAAATGAACTCACTGCAGAGTGTCGACATTTATTAACTCGAGCCCCTACGTGTTTGCAGGGTCTGACGAGCCTCCCATTTCCGCCAAGGTAAATCAGAAAGGACTGTATTTATTGCTGCCATTAAGAGACGTTATCCAGCATCTGTGCTCCCACCAGCCAAAGTCAGGATCGAATCTCATTGCTCAGGATGTTGCACGAACATCCAGGAAGATATAGTCCCTTCCTTTCCCACATGTGCAGCCCCCAAGAAATCCCACAGCAGTCAGAGGGCATGAAGGTAGAGCAGCTGCATGCATCCTCACAGGACTGGGAGAGATGGACCGTATTCTGCCTTGCTCAGTGTGAACGAAGCTCTATGCGACAGATAGTCCGACTGACTTCAGCAGGACATGCGGAGCAAAGTGCTAGTTATTCAGTGGGTGTGTTTACACGTGCATTTACACCGTCTTAAATTTACTGCACAGTAAATTACTGCACAGTAAACAGGCATAAGCTGGGGTCTACATGTGCAGGCATTAAAGTGCATTAATGCTGTGTGTGGACTGACCCTGGACTAAAGTTAGTCCCAAGTCAGTCCACACACACAGTGTCATTGTGCAGTAAGGGGTCTACGCATGCATTACTGCACAGTAACTAATCAGGCATAAATTTGCTGCCTGCATGATGCAGGTATCAAATTTACATTCAAGGCAGCATAAATCACCATATTTACAGTGCAGTACGGGTGTGCATGTGTAGATGTACGCCCATAACGCCTAGTAAGTCAAATTTTCAGCTGAAAGCCTGGACGCCTGGGTTGCATTCCTGGTTCTACCTCTGACTAATTGAATGTCGTTGGGCAAGGGGCAACTTCACTGTGCCTCGGAGCCCTCATCTTTTAACCGAGTCAGTTAGCAGCTTTACTTCCCTCCAAGGAAATGGTATGACTTAACATTTGCAGAGCCCAGAGACTGGAGGAACTCAGCCCTTTGAAGGATTGGACCTTTCGCCCAGCAGCTCCCGACTGAGGGGCTGCAAGTCCAGCTGGAGTAAAGTCACTAAGGGCTGGGTCAGAAAATTAAATTGCTACAGATGGGCTTGGGCTGGAAGTGGGATGACCATATTTTCACGAGCCATCTAGAAGATGGGTCACAAGCCAGGAAGCTGGGTTCTGGCCCCAGGAAGGGTGTAAACTGCTACTCTAACCCTCTGGGCTTTTGAGGAGAAATGTTCAAAGCGCTTGTTGCCCTTGGAGCTGCACTAAATTAGATTAATAATGTGAACTTTCATTGAAAGGGCTGTAATTTTCTAATGTCTCGGTAATAAAAGAAACAGCAAGAATGTCACTTTTGGGGCACAGGTTAATGGCCCTAAAGAGTCCTAAGTTTACTCTACTATTCCTCTCATATATGGGGAAGACTGCATCTTCCAACCATATTTCTATGGATTTCATAGCGAGAGGAAATTAAAAAAACAAAACAAGCTCTGGGCTTAATCTCAGCAAATACATTTCTTTTCAAATTTCCCCAACCAGAATGATGGGAGAGAGGGCCAGCAAAAGGCTGGATATGAAACGACAGCTGCCAGGTGCCCACTTCTCTGCACCAGATGTTTCAAGGTGTCCCTGAGAAGTAGGTTTGAGTTTAATGTCATCAGAGAAATGTTGATCGACAGCCTCAGGAAGCATTTTCCATACATTTGTATTTGGTGGGTTTCTTATTTTTGGCCATCCAAAATTGGATCAAGAGCTAGGGACCAGGTTTGAGTCATGCATGCAGTACTCTGATATACAAAAACAGCAGAACTTGGCTTCTGTGGGGTTATTCCTGATTGACAGTGATGTAAGTGAGCTGAGATTCTGGCCTGTGGCCTTCGCTGTAATCACTAGCCCATCTTCCCATCAGGAGGTGTTTGCTTTCAACGGGAAACCTGTCCACCTGTCTTGCCTCTGGAGATCTGGGCAGCAAACCTCATGAGAACAGGCAGTCCTGGGAGGATTTTCATGCTTCCTATTGATGGTCGGGCTGGGTTTGCCAGTCAATAAAGCTCTTAACCAAGTCCTTCAGCCTGCTACCCAGTGCCTGATTTAAATAAAGCCAAGCATGAGTTTACAACTCAGTGCGCTCAGTTGTCCTCTTACTTTCTCTATTTTTCCCCCAGAAACACCCCACTGAGGTCAGTGGAGCTGTTTTTAAGACATCTTAGGGTTGCCAAGGTTAGAAGTACGCCCGCTGTCTTTGCACGTGCAAAGAAAAACAGCGGGGCGATGCACTGCCTGGATTTTGGTGTGGTTTACCCCAGAGTAGTGCTCCTCGTGCCCAGTGAGCAGCCCACAGTTTGCTGGATAGACTTATTCTCACCAGGCAACGATGAGCAGGTGACAGGTAGAAGCACAGGGACCTGTGTTCCTATGGATGAATGAACCTGTCCTCTGTGAGATAGGCTCATGAGCCAGTGTCTGGTTCATTGATGGTGGTTGAAAACCTGCTACTACTAATAGCTAATGAGATTAATGATGGTTGACCACCCACTGATAGGCCATGAGCCTATGCCCTGAGGCCTTGAGGCGATGTCAGGAGAGCCCAGGTGGATGATAGACTGGTTCCTGAGTCTCCTCCAGGAGCAGATGGGCTTGAATCCTTATCGACAGATGCCAACAGGGAGAATATGGGAGTCAGGGCTTGTGAACAGCATTGCAGCACAGCACTTCAGAAACAGCTGCAAGTTATCTCTGGAACAGGGAGCTGCCCGTCTGCTTCCCCTGGTGCTAGCAGCTTGGCTCCTTTGGCAAAGGACAAATGAAGTGAAAGCCCTGGAAACGCTGCCGGAGTCTCTGTGCAAAGTTCAAACAGATCAGGGTGCAGGGACCATCGCTCCCATGCTTGCATCTATATATCTGACGTCACTCCTTTGCTTTCAGACACGTTACGCCACTAACTAAGAGCTAAATGTGCATTGTAGATGCCTGGATAGGCAGAGCAGTGAAGGAGAAATCCAGCTGAGCATCTGAAATGCAAGGCTTCCTGTTGCTCGGGACTAAAAGCGGAGTGGAAACTAAAGGTAAAATATTTGGCTCGGCATTTTGAATGGTTGAGTTTCTCATTCCCATTCATTCTCTAAGGGGATAGGTTATAGCCGTGTTGGGCTAAGGACACGGGCAGACAAATCCGGTATCTTTTATTAGACCGACTCAATAATTCATTCTCCATGCACTTTTTTTGTCTCCTTACAGGCTGATTCACAACTTTCCTTCTCATCCTTTAGACAAAAGAACTGGACAGAAGAAATGGCAAGGGACCCCGCCAGAGCTATTTGTTTGCCATAGTCAATTTAGCATCTATGAAGGCAAAGAATTTCTAATGCCTATGAAAGAATCCCTGGTATTCTGGTCAGTCAGGCAGAATCTATTGTGATGTTTTCTCAGGAAATGCCATGTCAGGCTAGATTAGTTCTTAGATAATACAGAAAGCACTTTATAGATACAGCAGATAACCTGAGAAGACAATGGCTGAATGGCTGGACGGATGATCAGAATGCAATAACAGACAGAAAGACCAACAGCTGTAGCAGTTAACCAGCCAAAGACCATTTTGCTATTAGGTTCTCCCCCCGCAAGTCATTCTGTGTTTCATGTATAAAGTTGAATTGATTTCCATTACTATATTTTTAGGCTATCACCTGCTGCACAGATAACCCCCTGAGTGATTATGAAGTCCCCTCCAGGGATCCTACTTTCATCTCGGTTCATCTCGGCTCCCATGACTGTCAACAGGAATCCCAGATGGAGATGGAAGTGAGAATAAGCTTCTTTGAAATCAGAAAAGGGTTGTCATATTTGCCCTTCTTGGCTCCAGATTAGATTCTACATTGCATCCAAAGTGTCAAAAGCATTTTGGGTAGTGTGGGTTTGTTGTGGCTGTTGTCTTCCATGGACGGTCTCATCAAATAGATGCTGCATATTTAATCACGAATTATAGCACTGTATTGAATGGGAGATGCAATTTTCCCAGTGTCTTTGTGCTAGCTCTTCATAAAAGATCAGATTGTTTCTTCTTATAAGACTACCACAACTAATTATTTCAGCCCTGTATTACGGTTGATTTAAAGGGGAAAGGCTTATTAAGAAGACAGTCCCCCCTGACCTGGTCAGTGATTATTCGAACTCATCCAGAAAACCAGAAGTGTGGCTCAATGATACGATAGTTCACCGAGATCTGGATTTCGAGTCTTACTTTCAGCTCCTTAGTCTACTTGCATTGCAACACTGTGCACATTATGAATAATAACAGGCTTCAGTCTGGCAGTGATCGGGACTAATTACTTGAAGAGAAATTGAGACAACTTAGCCAGGCCATCTAGCTCATTTCTTAAAATGCATTCATTTATATCATGCTAGTTTTCCCATCTCATGCATCTGGGATATTTATACATCAAGTTTTCAGGACTAGTTGAGATTTAACCTTCACCAGGAAACACAGGATGACAGCATACACCAACTGCAAAGAAAGGGAAATGACTTTGAGCACCTTCGACCGGGTCTATGATGCTCGTCACATGAGAAGATCCTGAAACTCTTCTTAGGACAAAGGGCAGAGCCCAAGCTCACACAAATGGTGGGATCCCTGAAAAAAGAAAAGCAATAAAACACTGAATAAGGGGGCAGTCAGGTCCTTGGCTTGTGGTCTCGCTTCATTAACCTCTGCTGAGCTGCACCATTTTCCATCCAGAGAGGATGAGGCCAAGTCTTTGCTCACCAACTAAGCCAAGGCCAGATCCACAGGTGGAGCCGGCGAGGAGTTTTATGGTGACGAAAAGTTTTCTCAGCAGAAACTGCAAACTGCTGAAACGCAAAACTATGTATGGGGGCAGGGGGAGGGAGGGAAAAGTCCCCCATGAACAGCCTGGAAGTCAGAGCAAGTAGCTGGGATGGGGGGATTCAGGTTCAAATCCTTGCTCCAAATGTGAAACTTGAACCTGAGGCTCTTTAACTAACTACCAAGCCGTATATAGTCCTGTGTGGGCTCACTACCTATTTAATCGTTTATACAAAGAGGAGGCTGAGAAGGAGAATTCAGTGTCATGAAAAATGTTGAAAGGTCTTAGTGAGAAATGATAACAAATCTTGACATCTCCAAAAAAAAAATAAAAATAATAATGTGTTGGGGGTTTTTTCAGAGTCCTTGCTTCCCGGCCAGTGGTATCTGTATGTCATCCTTGACTCTGGGATTTGCTTATCGCACCACTGAAATCAAGTGTTGTGTTAAAAGTACATGCCGTCCAGGAGTGCAAGTCATTGGAGATTTGTATCTGCAATGGTTGGATAGCGCAGCGAGAGCATGGGATGAAATCCTCCCGACTAGTGACATCTCTGGATGAAGAAGGCTGGCGAAGGTGCATTTTAAGCACAGACTAACACTGGGGGCAGAAGGGGGAGGGAGAAGGGATCCTTCAAGGCCAAGTTGAAGAGCAATGAGATTTCAAGAGGACGTTGAACCACTAACGGTGCTGATAACTGGAACTCACATTGATACTCACATTGATACGGGCACCAATTTAGTGCTTAGCCAGTTCAACGCAGAACATTTTAGCAACAACGCTATAAAATATTAACAAATGCGTATTCCTGTAATTAACTGGCTCGGGATGGAAAGCTTCTTTTTCAGCTTCCTAAGTTTTTGGGCACTGTTGCTGCGTGCTGTGAAAGAGCCAAGATATTCCAACCTAGAGCTGGCTGCATTTTTGGATGCAAGGGAAGTGTTTTTAGAGCACTGAGATATCTAGCTCCGTGTCTGCGCAGCACGAGGACAGTCACCGTACTGGCATTATAATGATTCTTGCAATTTAAATAACAATAGGCCACATATGTGCCCCTGTCCAGACTCCTTACGTATCCATTATATGAATTTGCAGTAGCATGGACAGTCCCCAAGCCTAGATTGATGCCCCATAAGTCAGGTGCTGTACAGATAAGGAAAAAAAAGAGAGAGTCTCTGCTCCTAGGGGCTTATATTTCTAACATGACAAAAAAGCCAGCAAGTGGACATAAAAAAGAAGCAGAGTGAGGACAGGTCTCCCTGAAATGGTCACAGTTGTCCCACGCGCAGCCGTCACAGCTCACGAGCACTCAGCTCCTGAGCTGACGCAGATTGCTGTATGCCTCGGGATCCCAGGTGGCTTTGGCTGTCTAGCAGTTGTCAGATGTTTTACACTTTGTTGTCTTCAATCTCCGGAAGTTTATACTCACCATTGATCTTTCCCATCGCAGTCTAGCAATGCTGTAACAGTTGTACTTCAGCAGGTTCTGCTACAGAAATTTCAACGTACTCTGGTGACATTTCCTATTGCCCATAAATTTCCATTTATTCTATTAAAATCCTTCTGCTCTTTACAGGCTCTCCCTCCCAAGAAGAGATGCCCCATTTTAGCCAATGGTTTCCAATTAAAAAAAAATAGAACTGGGGATAATGTACTTTCCTGGGCTTCATTAAATTCAACCGGTTTACTCAATCCAATAGGCCAAATTCAATTCTGCTGTAAGGCAAGCAATTCAATTACATGCCATGTAAACCATTAAATTCTGTTCAAAGCTGCATAAGCATTATGGAGGTCAGTGGGATTTAGTCTGAGTCAATGAGACTCAAATAAACTCAATCAAATTAATATGAATCATCAGGCTCTATTGGAAGTGAAAGACTAGCCTGTTCCTAATCAGCCTTAAAATCCAGTTCTGAAAGTTCCCCCTCCTTTTCTCTGGATCTGAAAATAAGGCTCTCCCCAGCAGCTGACACCCCTGTCACGGGCCTGGGAATGGGTGTTTCTTATAATGGTTTGGCTGAGATATTTTATTACCCTGATTCCCTCCCACCCCCTTTTTGATCTGATGAATGATGCCTGTAAATGCCTGTATAGGAGTTTTCTCTTTGATGGGTCTTGCCAGCTGGTTCTTTGCTAGTAAATGTGCAGAGATGCACAGGAATCCCTTTGTCACTCTGAAACCATATGCAGAGCCAATTCATCTTGAGTAGGAGGTATGCTCTAGCCTTTAGGAATTAGCTCCTCTCCACCTAGCAAAGAGGAACAGAAAACTCAGCCAGATTCGTTTTGCAGAGTCCTTGCCTGGCAGGAGGAAGATGGAGGGTCCAGGAAATGGGTGAAGCCGATGCCTCCTTTCCCAGCAGCTCCAAAAGGAGGAAACTTCCTTGAGTCTGGAGGCCGGCTACTTCTCTGGACCGGCTGCCACGATCCACCTCTGGAGATGTGCTGGGGTGAGCAGAGCCCCTTTCTACTCTCCAGTTACTCAGGAGTGGACTCTGCATTGCAAGCAGTCCTCATACTTACGAGACAATCGGTTCCTGAAAACCGCGTCTGAAATCGAAACGGCGTAACTCGGAACCGATTTTCCCATAGGAACAATGTTATAAATGGGGCATTGGCTCCTGAACCGAGGCCCGATACCCTGTTTTCACCAAAAATTACCCAGAATTTTTTACTTGATCAATTATAGATGAGTAATGTAGCTGCATTAATGTATTTATATTGTAAATAGCAATCATATTGATTTGGAAGGACTTCTTCAAGGTGACTTGGCTGGACTTTTTGGCTGGAGTCTTCTCAGGTTTTACTGGAGTCTTGTCTGCTTTCTTAAAGAAAGTGTCCAAGGAAGTTTGGACAGGTGTTCTCCTGGGAGATGGGTGATGCAGCGAACTTGTTCATTGGTATGGTGTGGCATCGGATCAAGTGTCATAAAGTCGGACGTCAGATGTCAGATCAGCAGGCGTCGGATCAAGCGTCAAAGTCGTATGTTGGACGTCGGATCCGCAGACGCTGAATCAAGCGTTGTAACGTCAAAACTGATGCCAGAGAGTCAAAACAGGGTGTCAATTTATAGACATCCTAAGTGCCATTCGTTGCAACTCAAAATGCCTTGGGTTGAGGACTGCCTGTGTAAACATCCACTTGATTAGCCACCAGGAGATCTCTTCCAGTGCATGACGAAGCAAAGATGCAGCATGGACCAGCCTCTCCCCACCACCTTTCTATCCTGTCCCGAAATCCTGCAAAACCCCAGTCTTTTATCACAGCGGGGCAGGTGAGCGGAGCAGCAGAAGCAAGGTCACCTCCTCTTTATCTGCACCAGTCTGGGAGGTAGGTGTATCTGGATGGGGTTCCTTGTGCCAGCTCGAGCCCTGGCCCCCACTTTGAAAGATCGCTCATCTTACAAGAAATTACACCTCTGATGGGCTGTCGTGGACTTCGTCAACTCATGGGAAATGTCGTGCAGACGTGTAACCCGTAAAAATCAACCAGGATTTGACAGCACTGGTTCTAACAGGGCGACAGGATGGCAGAGACAATGATATACCACCTCCAGCGGCTCTAAGGCCTCCTAGAGCAATATATCCCTGCTTTAGCAGTCTACAGGTTGACTCAAAAAATCACTGCCTCCCTCCCTCTCTCTCCATCTTCATCTGCTTTTCTCCCTTGCTCATTGCGATATATGGACCCTTTCCACAAAGGATCCACTGTGGATTAGCCCAGACAAGTGAAATGCCTTAGCACCACCTGAGGGTTTGCCTGAAGCTTGATTTACACAAGCAAATGGCTCGTGAGCGCGTGCTCATATATTAGGGGCACGCTCGGGCCTCGCTGCACGGCACTCTTTCTGATGGATTCTCGGGCTGCGTCCCAACGTGGAGCTAAAAAATTGCCCGGACGAGCCCGCCTGACTCCTCCTGCTCAGCCCCAACTCCAAAAAAAGTAAAGGAATGGTATTTCCATTCCAGCTCTTTCCGGGAGCCGCAGAACCTTAAAGCGCCCGCTCGCCATTTATTAGTTGCATTTGGTTAGGCCGCGATGACAGTCAGCGTCATTAAACGTTAAGAGTGCTAGATGCACGTGAAAAGGGGTCGCCTTTCAAAGAGCGCCGTGTGCTTTAAAAATCCTGCTCTTCTTTTTCATGTTGAAAGAGCCCCCACGCGACCAATTAGTGGCCTGGGCTCAGTTGGCAGTTTGGTTTCATTGTCTTTAACTCTTCCTCGTTAATCTTCAGCGTCCCTGTTACATCAGCAGACGGGATGCAATCTTCACGCAAAGCTCCTGTGCTGACTGCAACGTTGCTTTTAACTTGCGATGCAGGGGAAGGAGAAAATAACCTCTTCTGGAGGGATGGGTTGGACACTGGGCCAGGGCAAGAAGGGATGGTTGGGTATGTCCTGGAGACGTGGGCTCTCCCCAGCCTTTCCCTCTAATAATACCCGAGCAGGGGAGGTAACAAAGGAAGGAAGTAGGGTTCAGAGGGGGTCTGGAGCTGCTGTCATAGGAGTCCCATTGAGCACCGATAAGGTAGGAAGCAGAGGAGCCACCAAGCTTTATAGCGCGGTGGTATATGTGCCGTCATTCATTTCCCCATAAAATGAGCTTGTCAAATGACCCTGCACAAGGCTTCCAGTCTGGCCTGCTGCAAAACCTGTGCTGTTGCCTTACTAGTGTGTGCATACATGCCTGAGAGAGAGAGTGCCCATAGTATACAGTCCTAAAAAGCTAATGATCCAAGGCGTCCGCTGGGCTCGTTCTGCTTGCTCTCACCACGTTGCGCTGCATTCGGCATTAGCTCGCACCCCGTGAGAGCCCAGCAGGACTGCACACGGGGGGTGTAGCAGTGAGGAATTTGCCCCGCTGCTTATAAAGGCCCCCCGACATTCATCCACGCTGGGCTCATAGGAGAGGAGTGAGGAAGTCTGCTGTAGACAGGCAGAGCGCTGAAAGGGCTGGCTGCAGGAGCGGATGCTCTGAAGGGCAGGCCAGGCTTCCTTATGTCTCACTCGCAGCTTATGACTAGCCCCCCGCGTGAAAGGAAGCGGGCACAGGGGTAAGCAGTGCTGCTGGTTTCTCTGCTTCCAGGTTACCTGTTCAGGAGAGAGCCGGTGGGAGGGCAGTCATGGTACTTTTCTTTTGGATGCAACCCAAAGAGGCTACTTTTCTGCAGAAAAGCCCAGGTTGTGAAAAACCAACTCGTTTAGAAGGCCTTAGTGGGGTATCAGGGGTTCAGGAGGTAAGGGCATGTTGTGCAGTGCACAGTTATCTAGCAGCCCTGATAACCTACCTGGAGCCGCTCTTTGTCTGGGGCATGCTTGGCACCTGCTCCATCCTAGCACCGTACCTAGAGGCCGCGGGCGAACTTTCAGTATCTGGCCCCCGTTCAACAGAGATAAAGACAACAGTAATCATTATTTTCACCATTTTCTGGCCCCTTTTCTGTCTGGGCCCTGGGTGGCTGCCCAGTTCACCCATGCCTGTGTGCAGCCTTGCGCCGTCCTCGTTAAGGCAGCGGTGTCACCTCCCCAGGCGGGGACACGGAGTAACTGGGCGGCCAGCAGCACACAGGCAGTGTAGACAAATCCAGTCGCATCTGAAATGAAAGGGGCTTGGCGTGATGGAGACTGGTGCAGTTCTATGGACGGGATCCCCAGTTACCGGAAGTCAGAGGAGTCAACAGGGCTGTGCTGGCGGTCACCACCCGGGTCGGTCAATGCAGATGGCAGATGCCAAGGTGGCATCTCGTTTCCGTTTGCATCCGAGCGCACACGGCTCCTGACAGCCAGATGTGTCAACAATGAAAAATGGTTGTTTGGCTCTGCAGCTTTGCAACCATTGTGTGTGTGTGTATGTAGGTGTTTATCTATAGATATAGGTGTAGACACATACATACATGCTTGGAGTGTGTGTGTGTGTAGGTATGCCTGTATGTATGTGTATATGTATGTATATGTGTGTGTGTGTGTGTGTGTATATGTATATCTATATGCGTATATATGCATAACACTCAGTATTTGCAAATCCATTTCCTTTTTTGCAAACAGAAAGAAAAACAAATGCCTTAATTCTGTTCGCCAGATGGACACTAATACCGAAAGCAAACATGCTGGCACGTTCCTGCATAGCAGACCGAGATGGTTTTGATGCTAAACTAGTGAATTCCAGAGCGCTTGTCAGTTAATAATCCTGGATCCTGGAACTCATTTAGGCAAATGAGATGCAAACCATCCTCCTGCTTCTCTAAGTAGCCCTGGTGAGCGCTGCAGGAGGTTGTTTTTTACTGTACATTTGATTAGTTCACTTGAGCAAAGAACGCAGATGTTACAGCCTGTGTTTGGTGCCACTCCAGAACGGGCAGATTTAAGGCAAAGATCTAAAAAAGTGAAAGGGAGATTTAAGTTGGGCTGGCTCTTTCTGATTATAGCTATTGAAGTGTGTGCTAAGCTCACTCGCTTAACACAGAACGTCCTGTAGACTCACAAATCTTCGCCCTTCCCAGCGAGGAGATCAAAAGGCTTTGGAAGTGTGAATAGGTTTTGCCTCCCTCCAGGCTGAGGGGTGGATGCGTTATTGTTGTTTCCATTGGTATAAACGGAGGGCCTAATCTTCCGTTACTGAGGCCTTTTGCTTAATGCATGACCATCTTTACTAAGCTGAGTTGGTGGCATCCTATATTCCTCCCATACTACATATATACCATATTCTGTAGCCTGTCCGTTATACACTGTGGGACAGTGCACAACTAGTCCCCAGCTGCCCAAGGCATAGAGAGCTACATTTCCAGCTGTTGCAGATTGGCACCTATTGGCATTTTTAGAAGTCCAAGAGCAGGTGCCTACGACTGGGTGCTCTTGAAATATTTAGACCCCTCTAAAAAAAACAGCGGAAGGTGACATTGGTGAGAGCTGGGCACCCACATGCCTTTAAAAATCTGGGCTCTTAGTGGTTATCATAGTTCCAGTTGGACCCTGTCCGTACCTGCGGGGCCCTACCGTTTGATAATTTGGCCCTGTACGATTCAGATGGAAACAGAATGCTGTCTCCTGACCCCCTGCAATTTATCCTGTCCTTTAGAGGTGGGTGCCCAGTGATCCCGAAGCCATGTAACTAGAGTTGAACACATCAGACTCATGTCACCTGCTGCCAAAATGCAGCCAGCTCTGGGGATACAGGGTGTGTAGCCTAGCGGATGGGTGGCACATGACTGGTTGCACCCCATGAGTGGCAGAGGATGGTTTTGACCACGGACATTAGAGCAGAGCATTTCTCTTACAAAAGTGCAATAGGGTCTGCCGTACCCACCCAGAGCGAACAGCTATGGGAGAACTTGGCAGCACCAGACAAGACCAGACCCTATTGCCTAGTCAAGGATAACCTTTTTTTTTTCCTGCGGTCTTCCAGCCTCTAGTACAACAGGGTTCACCCTCTGATAATTAATAAGTCATCATAACTAATTATGATGCAGGACCCATTCTTGCCCTGATGAGTTCCCAGTCTCAATTTCCAAAACAGACAGAAGGAAATTACCTGTGCTTTGCAGAAGCAGAGCTGAGGGACGGAGATGTTCAGTGACCTGTTCAAGGTTGCATGGGGGATCTGCAGCAGGTCTGAAAACTTGGACCTCCATCTCTGGTCCGGTACCTTACAGGCTAGAAGACATTGCATGCAAAAAAGACCTTTCCAGTTGCTTTGTGGGAGGAATTAGCATCTGATGGGAACATTTCAGGGTATTGCCTTTGCATTGCGTTTCTCCCCTTCCTCTCCCCCACCGACTTGTCTATTTGTGTCTGATCTAGCGTTTCTGAAACAATGAAGTTCTCACCACCATCCAGAAGGAGGGAGAAAAAAAAATTCGCACAACAAATTGCAGCACTTCATTAGTCCTTGCTCACTTAGGCATTTTTAATTATCTCTCTCTCTTCTCCTGGCAAGAACGTTACAAAACTTGCAGTTCCCTTGAAACAGCAACTGGAGAAATTAACAGATTAGCTCAGTGCACTTCTTACTAATGAGCCCGTTGCGCTGGCGTCCTCGGTGAAAACAGACCGTTGACCGCCTCGGCTGATTTCATGCCAAGCTTGTTGCTTGGTGGTGTGGTCTGAGGTGGCTCTCAGTGTAAGGCTGTTATAAATCCATCACCTTCGGATTTCTCTGGCACCCGAGGGTCCCAAAATTGATTGCTCAACCAAAACGGGCAGGGACCACATGAACTCAGCACTCACGTGGTCACCCAACCTTAGTGAAGGCCACTGCTTCTTTTGGGTAGATTTGAATATAGCTTGTGAAAGGGAGGAACTGATGAGAAGAACTTTTCAGCTCTGCAAATATCTATGTCCAGCTGTTTATGTATCCACCCATGCCTTGGCCTCAGATACTTCACTCCCAATCACAAATTTTTGTAAAGACACACCAGCAATTCTGGACAGCGGGGTAGTTTA
>NW_017728925.1:15044214-15053718 GCF_001723895.1 Crocodylus porosus
TTCCTTTATATAGTAAACTTACTCTCAGACAGGTTTTTTATTATTATTATTATTCAGGTGTCATTTTACATAAGGAACCGGGGTGGGGTGGGGATAGAAATTAAGATGTTAAACGCAAAGCAAAGGAGTGTGGATCAGGCAATAAAATGTCTCAGAATTGAAGCTCGGTGAGGAAAATTCATAGCCCTTTTTTTGGAAAACCTTTTACCTTTTTACCTATACCTTTGGAAAAAGCCTTTTTTAAGATATTATTTGAAATTTTAAAAAAAGATGAAGCTGTTCTATAAAGAAGGGACATTACCCTTAAAACAGTTCTTTGGGGGTTTTTGCATCCCCCTCCCCCCGACATGTACATTGCGAACATTGAAGCCTGGGAATGCTTGTGCTGTAGACAAGGACCAGGCTCTTCTAGGACAAGAGGAACAATCCTTTCATTAATGGCCTTGATCCCATGAGTGTCTAGATCCCCTTTAAAAGGTGGCACTCAGCAATTCAGAGGCTGAGAAACTCTCCTTTTAACCCTTAACGCCCTGATTCTCCTTTCCCTGTTGTATCTCCACTTGCTTCAATGCACTTTTTCCTGATGCTCGCTACATTGGTGTCCACAAGAAGAGATGGAGATGGATCGTTTTGGAAGCCGCCAAGCCCGCGCCGCCTTCTTAAGGACAAACCAATTCCTTTCCTGATCGTCGCGCCTTTGAACCTGCTGCTCCATTCAGCCGCCTTTCTCCTCCGCAGAGTTCACTGCCCATTAATGATCAGCTCATCATGGCTCTTTCCACCACTCGGCTCTGGAAAGTAGCTAATGAAGATTAAAGAAGCGCTGCCACAAATCTGTCACTCATAAAATAATATAAAATAATAAAAGAAATAAAATGCTCTGGCTATCAGCCCAAGTGAGAGTAGCAATTAGCAAATATATCAATCACTGATGACATCCTAAATATCACGTAGACAGAGAGCACTGCAGAGTGATGTGCAATTATAGACTTGCTACAGCTTTTTTGCCCAAAGCAGGCCTCCCAGAGTAAGTTGCTTCTTTCCAGTCAACAGCTTCATCTTGTGTGCTAGCTCCCAGTGTATTTTTCCTTCTTCATTTAAAGTGCGTTGGTTCAAGACTTCCGGCGAAATTTGAGGCCTCGTTTCAATTCAGAGAAACTCCATCGGCTTCCTTGGAGATGGATCTAGTCATCCAGCCCTGGACCGTTTTCAGTGGTTCACTCTCAGCCTAAGCAACTCAAGTGAAGTTTTGCAAGGGTTTGTCCAAAAGGCAACAAGAAAAGTAGACAGGAAGGCACAAGTCCGTTCCTTAACTGGGAAGGACAGGGACTAAGAGGCAGCACCGACAGAGGAAAGACTCAGCCGTGTATTTACTTCGATCTTCCCCCAAAAGATAAATCACATGTATTCAAATCAGGAGGGCCAGATGCAGCTCACCAGCGTATACTTTAAAAGGCATTCCCAAATATGCCCGATTCAGTGATCAGTACGTTAAAGAAGAAAACCGTGTTTTTCTGTGGTCGAGCAGGATCTAACAGAAGGTTTGGTTTTCAATGACAACCCCCCCGATCTGCAAAACAGATGCATTTCACTGCAGACATCCATTTTTTCCCCCCACAAAAGCTGCTTTGAGTTAAAAAGGCGCATGCACACACATTTCGTTTGAACAACATTCATGCAGCTCTAATGAGTAGGAAAGATGGGAAGGAGCTGGCAGGGAAACAGCCACGGAGAGGTGAGGTGACGTCTTAGGCTCACACGCAGGGGACGGCCTGCTCCCCTGGAGTGGAGAATAAAACCCCAATTTGTTTAGTGCCGGCCCCATGCTCAATGCACTGGAGATGTTGTCTCAAGACTTCAAGGAGTAAGACCCAGCCTGTTCTTCCATGCACTTAAAGGTAGGCTGATTTCTACTACAATGAAAGCAATTGTACTGGTGTATTTAGCCATACAGTGGTAGGGAATGAAGACAGCAGCCCCCTTTTACACATGCACTCACACTAATTGGCATGATTCGGAGAGCACCGAGGATCATCTCCAGTTCATTATAATTGGGTTTGTTTCATCCTGTCTGACTGAAGTTAATGACTAGAGCTGCCGTGAATCATTCAGCGGCCCCACAGTGAGCTGCTCTGGTGAGCAAGCCTTGCAAAGCTTGGCCAGGCTCCCACTGTTTCTGTGCCTGGAGCTGCGCGGGGTTTGGGCTCTCTGCATTGCAGGGGGCCGTGCCGACCTTTTTCCAAGGGTCCTGGCGGGTTCATGCTCCTGCTGGGGTTTTGCTTGGAGCTTCAGGCTCTAAGGAAGGAACAATCACAGAACAAAAGCCAGAGATTTCCATCGGTTTATTTTTCCCCAAAAAGCCGGCAGCCTCTTGTCTCACTCCAGACTCAGGTTTCCCTTAGTTGCATCCCTGGCTCCTGATTCTCCCTGCACGCTGCCTGTGAGGGTTGGAGTCTGGGCTGTCTCTTTGTGAAGAAGAAGAGAGGACTGAAATATCCATTCAAGATGCAAAGTGATCAAATTGAAACGTACCTGTAGGTGAAAGCATCCAGGGGACGGAGCCTTGTCTGCAGCCTTCCCCGGACGCGAGACCAGCATGGTGAAATAAATACCACCGTAGTATTGCTCAATACTCATGCCTCCAAACTGAGCCTTACCAGGCTGGGGTGGTCCAGGGGCCAATCCTGGGGCTGGTTCAGTTCAATCTCTTCATCACCGATCTGGAAGATGGGATGGATTGCACCCTCAGCAAGTTCCAGTTGCAGCAAGGGAGGTTTAGGTTGGATAGTAAGATAATCTTTTTCACGAGGAGGGTGGTGAAGCACTGGGACAGGTTACCCAGAGAGGTGGTGGAGTCTCCATCCTTGGAGGTTTTTAAGGCCCAATCTGGCAAAGCCCTGGCTGGGATGATATAGTTGGAGCTGGCCCTGCTTTGAGCAGGGGATTGGGCTGGATGTGACCTCCTGAGGTCCCTTCAACCCTCATCTTCTATGATTAGCTCCATCATGAGTATTTTGGGTCCAAAACTGAGAAGAGAGCAGGTTGATTTTGTTTTCCCTTTCCTGCTAGAAAGCCAAGCAAATCTAGTCTGTAGATCATTAACCTCGGTTTTTCCTCTTAATTGCTTTGTCTCCCTCTCCCTTAGCCACCTTTAATGAGGTTTATGTGATTGGAGAATGTTTTGCCTTTGTGAAAGTAAATTCCTCCTCCGTGGAGCTTTCCTACACTCTCCCGGGATGAATGACTGTGCTCAGGAAGGTCTTATCCAGAAACCTTCCTCAAGCCCCCAAAAATGCACATAATGGACCCAAATCAATCTTCGATGCAGCTCCGCTGACTTCAGGGCATTAGGCAAGGCTGTGATATGCCCCGGCCCACTGTGCCGAACGTCTTAGAAATACTGGGCCGTATTGTACCCCGCAGCAATGCAGCTCCTGTCTCCCAGAGGTGTAGCTGAAGTGGGGAAGGATGCGTCTACACAGGGGAGGGAGTTGTTCTGCTCCTGACTTGGTGTCAGACTTCCTGAGTAACATCAGGAAACTGCCCAGTTGTGGCCTTGGCTCCACCGCGATCCGCTGGCTGGGAAATTGGCTCCGTGGTCGGACCCAGAGGGTAGTAATTGGTGGCAGTCACTCATCGTGGTGCCCTGTGACAAGTGGGGTCCCTCAAGGCTCTGTCCTTGGACCCATATTGTTCAACATCTTCATTAATGGGTGTTTCTTTTCTGCAAGATCTTCAGGGCCAAAACGGCCTCTTCTTGTCTGAGCGTCCCAGTACAATGGGGCAAATAGCTTGCTGCTGTCTCCAAAAACAATCATCATGATCTGCACCATGTGTTTTGCAGCTCCCTGTAACAGGCGGGCTGCTCCCTGGTTTCACTCATTCACATCCATGAATGTGTGAGATCCTCAAATGGAAGGTGCTAGGGGAATCGCCGAGATTATCATTCTGTTTCTTTCTTTTCCAACCTGCCGTTGGCACAGCAAGGGGTTTTTGAGCACCTGGGGTTGATTGCACTCATTAGAGGCAGCACGGCATGGCACAGGAAGAGTCTTCCTCCCAAAGCAACAGCTAGGCTTGTTCAGAAGGACTTCGCTTTCTCTGCCTCTGACGTTTTTCATTGTGCTTTCGTTTCTATAGCTCACCGAAGAGCGACCGATTCTCACCAGTCCGTCCGGAGGCTTGTGTGCAGCTTTCCGGGTGCACGGCTGCTGCAGTGAATCATGCCCTCTGCCAAATTTGGCGTTGCAGGGACCTGACATCCGTTCCATGCTGTGGATCCTTATACGGTCTAGAAAGCACCAGGGTGGAAAGCAATTCAGCCTAATAGGGTTTAAACAATTCAATACTCTAATGGCAGAGCTGTTAATGGCTCGGTTTGTTGCACTCAAATCCTCATAAAATTCCAATCAGCCAAATTTTACAGCCTTTCAATAGACTCTGATTTCTACAAGCCGTGTGGAAGAACATGAAGAACAGTGTTTTAATCAGGGGAAGCGTGCGTGGGTTCGGTTGCGACAAGCTGCTGGGTTTTTAATTTTTTTATAGTCCTGATGGGCTCTCAGCCCCTGCCATCCCTTTCGGTGTTGGTCCGAACCTGGAGCACAGACAATGTGCAGCTTGAAGCAGGGCCTGCTCTTTCTGAGTCGCTATGTGCTACAGACTTCCTCTGCGCAATGCCCAGGCCCTCCACCAGCAGCAGGGCAAGGCAACAGATGCCATTTAACA
Organism: Crocodylus porosus; assembly: GCF_001723895.1. NCBI lineage: Eukaryota > Metazoa > Chordata > Crocodylia > Crocodylidae > Crocodylus > Crocodylus porosus. The sequence continues at coordinate 15,048,943 of NW_017728925.1, forward strand.
TGCTGGCATTTTGCCTCCAGATGGCTGACCTTGACTCGGCCTTCAGAGTCCGTCCTAAAAACCAGTAGAGGTAGCGAGGTGAGTTCGTCAGGCAGGAGGGGTACCTCTGAACTGGTTAGGACAGGGAAGCACCTTATTTCAGAGGGAGTTTGAAGCATCTCGCATCAGGCCTGGGTGCAGGTTTGCCCATTTGGCTCAACTGAAAGCGTCGGGCTCTGCACGTAATTCAGGAGAAACACAAAGCCAAATGGGATGGGGATCGAAGCTGGCAGACACGGTTTTGAGCAGCCTGTTTCGCTAGAGCAGCGATTCTCATCCAGGGCTCCATGACTCTGGGGTGCCATGAGATCCTTTCAAGGGTGTTACACCATGTTGGTCCTGTCTGCTGTGCAAACACCTGCACGATGCGTAAGATAAACCCAGAGATTTCAAACAGGAATCCAGTGTCAGAGCCACTCCGACGCGTTGCGGTCTTTGCAACAGAAGGATTGCTCTGTTATTTTCTTGTAGGCAAGAAATGACTGAAAGCTCAGAGCAGGCCTTGAGTCCAAAAAGCCTGAGAAAACCACTTCCCTGGAGGCTTGCAAAAGTTCCTCTCGGAAGCGCTCCAGCCTTATTACAAATGTCAAGGAGTGCACCAGTAATACACTTCGGGGAACTTTCCAGCAGACAACAGGCATGACGCACGGGTTTATCTGCAACTCTGAGAGGTGATGCAGACTCTTATCACCTTGCAAGGGCCTGATTCTGCAGTCACCCTTCCTTTTAATTGTGTTGCTCTGGCTTTACACTTGTGCATGTGGGAGGAATCAGGATCAAAGACTGAATCAGCCCCAGTCCCTGCTGGCAAAGTCACATCTCTGTTCGCTGCAGTGCAGGCATTTGTTTGCACCAGATGAGAAGTAGCCCTATAAATGTCCAACCTGCCGTCGCTGCCTGGGCAGCCGGCTTTGCTTCTCACTCAACTGCTGTAACTGGGTTTTTAGTGTAACCGCTTCCTTCCAGGGCCAGGTTACAGCCCCGATGATTTTCCCCACTGATCTCCCCGCCATCGTGACATCAGACCCCGGGCCCGAGAGACGCCGACGGGCCCGTCTCAGCCATGCAAGCACATGCCACGTGGAAATGACAGCACCTCGAGTGCTGCTCTTATTCCATTAGCGCTCCGGACGCAGCCTACTAAATTAGATTTAATAAATACCTAATGAGAGGATGACAGCCACTTCAGGAATCTCAGCAGTCCCTTTGGTTATTTACAAGCTCTGAAAACTGCAACTTGGCTTAAATAATTGATAATCCACCAGTGGAAAAAGTTGGGGATGGGGGAAGAAGCATATTAATTACCGCTGGATGAGGCAGTATGTCAACCAAGAGGGAGGGAAGTGGTGAGTGCAGGATGGAGAGAGCGAGGGAAATGATTTTGGGAATGAGCTATTTCCAGTAATGCTCAGAATCATTTTCCTAAGGAAACATCAGCCCTCACAACATCCTTCCCAGGGAGACTGGTCTTGCTAGACCCATTTTACAGAGAGGGAAACTGAGGTACTGGGGCTCCGTGTCTGAGGCCACAGAGGGAAGGAGCTCCCAATTGCCAGGCGAAAGCAGAGTTCGTTCTTGATCCTTGAGTCTGAGCCTCCAGCACCGGACATGGGTGAGATAAGAAAAGTCGTAGTCCAGTGCTTCTAGCTCCTGCAGGGAAAAAAAACACCTTGCCTTCTGCATCCTGGCAGACACTTGGCTCCTCAGGGCTGGTTCTTAGACCTGGTAAAATGTAAAGCTGTCCCTGGCAGGTTATTGTGCTCGGATATCACCCACGTCTTACAGCCTGCACCCGTCTTGTGTCGGGACCTCACTCCTGCGCCCCCTCCTAGGGCAACGTCCCCGCAAACATCCCTGGAAGGGGTTTGAGCTCCAGGCAGTAGGCACCACCAGCCAACGCCTTTCCCGACGTTTTCAATCTGAATTTCTTCTTACAACGTCTCGTTTGCAGGAGGACAGTCTCATCCAAATGTGTGACTTCAAAGGGGGCTAGTTAAACTGCATTCAAACCCTGCCTGCACGCTCTTATTCAGAATTAAGTGGCCTTTATTGGAAGTGAAGTCAAGTAGGAATTGGGGCTACTCCAATTCTGAATAAAAATGCCCAGCAAGAGGGCGAACGCAATGAACCTAATCCCCTTCAAACATGAATTCAGATTCAGTGCCTTGCCTGTCCCCGGGTAGGCAAATGCTTTGTGTCCAAGTGCAAGCCATCAAATCTCTGGCAGCTGGAGCGTGAAGGACCCGAGTCCTGTTCCTAGCTCTTGATGATGATGTTGGGCAAGCCAGGTCATGTCTCTGAGCTTCCTTTTCTTCCTCTGTATAACAATGAGAACAAGACTTTCCCTGCTTTGTAAAGCACTTTGAAATCAAGGAGGAAGAACAAGGCTGCAAGATCCGGCTGTTATTATTTTTATCATCACAGCTTCAGTCCTGGAGTTGCTTATTTGGTAGCAAGCAGCTGCGCTGTATCCCCACGCTGCAGAGACTGCTGCAAGCGAGGAGCGCGGTTCCTTGATCTCTAGCTGGACGTCATCTGTCCACAAAGGTATCTCCCCTACCCCCTCTACACTCACGCCTTACATCCAGGGGGCCATATTTTGGTCCTTATGCTAAACAACTTTTATCTCGGCGTTCTCTCTTTAAGAAGAGATGCGATTCAAATGATTGAAGTGACTGAGGGAGGATTTCCAGCCTGGCCATGTCTGAGGATTATTGTCGTTGTTATAAATAATTTGAAATCTGTTGCAAAGGGCCGTGGGATGAAACAGGAGCATCAAATGCGCAGACAAAAAAATACACAACCAATGGTGCAAGATTTTGAATGACCTTCCTTAGCACATTTTTCTCCAAAGCAGCGCACGCACACACACAAATCTTCAGAACAGTTTGTAAAGTGGATGGCTGTTTTTACCCTTGTTTTACAGTTAGGGAAACTGAGGCACAGCAAAGCAAAGTGGCTTGCTCAAGGTTACGCAGACAGTCAGTGTCAGGGTGGAGAAAGGGACCACTCTACGGCCTTACAGTTACAGCATCCAGCTACCGTCTGCTAGCTGGAGGAGTTAGCATTACAGAAAGGTCCAGGCTAGGAGATGGCATCAGATTTGAACTTCCCTGAAGCTTTTCGTAGACATTTGCCTGGAAGGGACCCCAGCGGATCATCGAGTCCAGCCCCAAAACACTGTAGGGCAGGGGGGGATGTGGGGTTTGGCTCAGCCCTTTGCAGATGAATAGAGTCAGTCTTTACAGTCCAAAGCAGGCTCGAGCCGTGTTCAGATCTGGCCCTGTAGGTGCAGTCCTATCCGTAGCTGCTCGTCACCTAGGGCGAGGTGCCTAGCACCCAGCTAGCAAACCCACAGGAAAGGCATTAAAATCAAAAAGGAAACATTTACTCCTGAACCAGCTGGCTGCTGTGATGGACAGGAATGAGAGTGCACTCAGCTGGGCTGAATTGCCTTGTTAGGGAGATGGGCATGGACCCAGCTGTGGCGAGTTGTACCCTGGGAGGAAGCAGAAGCCATAAAGGAAGGGTCAGTGGAGAGGGCTCTCTTTCCAGAGCCTGAACAGTGCTTGGGGGAGCTTTATCTGAAGTGCTTTCATGGCTTAAGTGACATTTTGGTGAACAAGCACCCCTTGCATCTCCCCTGAGCTCTGATTGCAAGCAATCCCTTTTATTATGGTTATTCTTAATTTTTATCTGCTCAACAGGTCTCTAGTCACACTGCCAAGGTGGGGTACGTGCTCTGCGGGGTGTTTTCTCTTCTGTAACATGAAGGGAGCTTCAGGGCATGACTTAAGATGTGACAGCATCAACACTAGTTTTTGAAGAGGCAGGATCACAGGAGCCCTGCTGCGAGGGAGGAAGCTTTGCAGGCTCTGCGCTCCACCTGACGCTCCTCTCACCTGAATTTTTAGCTCTGGATCTTTCAGGGACTTTGGCAGGCCAGGGTGGAGGTGTTTTAGTAGCAGCCAAACAGGCAGACTTGAGAATAAAGCGATTTCTGTTCCTGGCCCTGTTGCAGCCTGGAGTTGCTTGGTGGCATAATGCTATTAATAATATTTGTACTACTAGGTCCTTCAGTCGGGGACCGACGCTGTGTTATGCTTGGCGCTGTACAAACTCAGGCCGAGGAGACGGCCCCTGCATGTTGTCCGGGTGCAGGACCAGAATCCATGGCAGGCTGCACACATGCAGATGTGGGTCCAGGTGAATGGAGGCGCTTGACAGCGGCCATTGTGTGAGCAACCTGCCAGGGTATTTTGTAGGTAAATTGGCAAAGGCGAATACGAAGGGCTGAGTGAGTCAGGTCTGGAGATGCTTTATGGGCAGCTTCTCTCAAGAGCTGAGGGACAGCCCAAGGGAAACCGTGCAAAGGTACATATTTGAAAACATAAGTGGGCAAGGGGGTGTTGACCTCTGTGCCTCAGTTTCCCCTTGGTATCTCTGACCATGCAGCAGGGTTGGGAGGCTAAATCCTAGCGTGTCCAAAGAGCAGAGGAGGAGTTTAAATGCAGCCTGCTAAACTGGCTCAGAAACCACCCCTTCCAGCTTTTGCTTTTTTTTTTTACATGAGAAATGCAGTATGCACATAAGGAAGCACCCTTAGGGCACATTGGGATCAAGATGCCTGGTAAAAGGGTCAGCGTCAGATATGCCTTGCAGGGTGCTGGTGGCTTCTGCACTGAGCACCAGGAGTGAACTTACACATTATTTCAAAGCAAGTTACACCAAGTCCAG
>NW_017728925.1:15055013-15095373 GCF_001723895.1 Crocodylus porosus
AGCCGTGTTCAGATCTGGCCCTGTAGGTGCAGTCCTATCCGTAGCTGCTCGTCACCTAGGGCGAGGTGCCTAGCACCCAGCTAGCAAACCCACAGGAAAGGCATTAAAATCAAAAAGGAAACATTTACTCCTGAACCGGCTGGCTGCTGTGATGGACAGGAATGAGAGTGCACTCAGCTGGGCTGAATTGCCTTGTTAGGGAGATGGGCATGGACCCAGCTGTGGCGAGTTGTACCCTGGGAGGAAGCAGAAGCCATAAAGGAAGGGTCAGTGGAGAGGGCTCTCTTTCCAGAGCCTGAACAGTGCTTGGGGGAGCTTTATCTGAAGTGCTTTCATGGCTTAAGTGACATTTTGGTGAACAAGCACCCCTTGCATCTCCCCTGAGCTCTGATTGCAAGCAATCCCTTTTATTATGGTTATTCTTAATTTTTATCTGCTCAACAGGTCTCTAGTCACACTGCCAAGGTGGGGTACGTGCTCTGCGGGGTGTTTTCTCTTCTGTAACATGAAGGGAGCTTCAGGGCATGACTTAAGATGTGACAGCATCAACACTAGTTTTTGAAGAGGCAGGATCACAGGAGCCCTGCTGCGAGGGAGGAAGCTTTGCAGGCTCTGCGCTCCACCTGACGCTCCTCTCACCTGAATTTTTAGCTCTGGATCTTTCAGGGACTTTGGCAGGCCAGGGTGGAGGTGTTTTAGTAGCAGCCAAACAGGCAGACTTGAGAATAAAGCGATTTCTGTTCCTGGCCCTGTTGCAGCCTGGAGTTGCTTGGTGGCATAATGCTATTAATAATATTTGTACTACTAGGTCCTTCAGTCGGGGACCGACGCTGTGTTATGCTTGGCGCTGTACAAACTCAGGCCGAGGAGACGGCCCCTGCATGTTGTCCGGGTGCAGGACCAGAATCCATGGCAGGCTGCACACATGCAGATGTGGGTCCAGGTGAATGGAGGCGCTTGACAGCGGCCATTGTGTGAGCAACCTGCCAGGGTATTTTGTAGGTAAATTGGCAAAGGCGAATACGAAGGGCTGAGTGAGTCAGGTCTGGAGATGCTTTATGGGCAGCTTCTCTCAAGAGCTGAGGGACAGCCCAAGGGAAACCGTGCAAAGGTACATATTTGAAAACATAAGTGGGCAAGGGGGTGTTGACCTCTGTGCCTCAGTTTCCCCTTGGTATCTCTGACCATGCAGCAGGGTTGGGAGGCTAAATCCTAGCGTGTCCAAAGAGCAGAGGAGGAGTTTAAATGCAGCCTGCTAAACTGGCTCAGAAACCACCCCTTCCAGCTTTTGCTTTTTTTTTTTACATGAGAAATGCAGTATGCACATAAGGAAGCACCCTTAGGGCACATTGGGATCAAGATGCCTGGTAAAAGGGTCAGCGTCAGATATGCCTTGCAGGGTGCTGGTGGCTTCTGCACTGAGCACCAGGAGTGAACTTGCACATTATTTCAAAGCAAGTTACACCAAGTCCAGCGCACTACAGACATCTACAGCTGAGCAACCTACCCTTGTGCTCTTTTGGGGCTGAGCAAGCAAAGCAGCCTAGGTAGAAAACAGCTGGAAGAAGCAGAGCACGGTCTGACCGCAGCCAGGTCTGTTGATGCAGCGGGTTTTGAAGAGGGGGAGTGGGGGAGCTTAAACAGCCCAGGATTTTAAACTTCTGTGCTCTGCAGATGCACATGATGTTCACAGCCGAATAAGCCATGTAATAAAAATGGCAGCTGGAATATCCATCAGTGGTGTAGACAGCAGGGGGAAATGATGCTAATACTTGTAAAGAATTAGGGAGAAGACTATCAACGTCCAGTTGCATTCGGTTCTGGGCTTGAGAAATAATCAGTCATCTTCCTTAAGCTTTCTCCTCCTGAGGCAGGGAATCCCAGAGAGATCTGCATGGTACCAGCCCCTAAGACAATAAAATTCACCTTCCAGTGAGGTTTTGGTGCGATTCAGTCATTTAGGGAGTTGCATGCTGTGAAGGGGAACTGAAAGACACGCAGAGCTGACCTGTAATGCTGCTGTGACCCTTCTGCTGAGCACCTGCCAGCAGCAGCAAGGGCCGGGTTCAACTGTGGGGATACGAAATGCATTGCACCTTGGCTCGAGCCCCGACCCAGTCTACCTGGGAAACGCTAATTGGATTACTAGGGTGTCCAATAAACGCAATGACCTTTTTCTTGCAGGCAGTGTAGACATGAAAACCAAATGTGTTACAAAGCATAAAGAAAAACAAAAGTAAACACTATTGTTTTAAAACAGTACAAACTACAAAACACAGTCTATAGATGGCACCCTCGGGGGGGGGGGTCTTTACCCATCCCCAGGCAGTCTGGGACTTGGGACTCCCCAGTGGGTAGCTCCAGGGGCCTGCACCCCTCCACCTGCCCTTCAGCAACGGGCTGGAAATGGCAGGAGAGTCCCATGAGCTGCTCCATGAGTCCACTGCCCTGCAGGGAGCTGCTAAAGAGCATCGGTCCTTCTGCCCTGCATTGCTCCCTACAAAACCATAGCGCTGATCCTCACTTCTGTGTGGTGGACTTGAGGGGTGACCTGCAGTTTCCATCAGCATATCGTGCCCCAATGTTTTTAGTCCTAATCCCAGATCTGCTGGGGCAGGAAACTGCGAGGGAACTCAGAGAAAAGCCAAACAGCAAAAGAGCCTCAACTGCAACCAGTGCTGAGCGCGCTGCATCGGTCAGGACCGAAATGGCCAGCAAGACGTGTGGCTGGGGGTTCAGCAGCATGCACACAAAAGAATTTGCAACAGGAACTACAACATGCCCTGCGCTCATCCCTGGCCCAGAGCGTGCCAGCAAAACTGCCGGGCTCCAGCCTTGGCCAGTTTGCTGCAGGGATTGCTGCCCCCCACATGGCATCACCCCACTCCAAAAGCCAGAAAACAAAAAGGGAAACGAGAGGGAGAGAACCGAGGTCTCAACCCCTGTCCCTGGGGCTTTCCCTTCTTGGTGCTTCAGTCTGCTTCATCAGGGAAGAGTGGGGAGGGAGTGACCCTTCAAGGGAAGCAGGCTTTTCTGGCTCCAGCAGTCCCAGGAGGAAGAAAGAGGGCCAACCCAGGTGGCTTCAACCTTAAATAACTTTTCTGACTTCATCCAGGGCCCCAGCCAACAAGCAGCCCCATTGAAACACTGTTAATGCAAACCAGTGAGTTCAAAGCGGGTCAGTGTGCCAGTAATTGGCCAGTCATTCAACTGGTTTGATGGGTTATGTTGAGGAATTTTAAAACAAAAGGTCTGGACATAATAAGGGGGATGGGAGGTGGGTCTCTCCAGGCCTGGAGGAAACAAAATATACAGTACAAACAAGATACTTAGCCAGATAAAACCAGAACACACTTGCACACGCACTTGGGGCTGTGTGTGGTCATGTTACACCACTATACCTGAGTAATGATCCGATTTGAAAATCATCACAGCCACAACCAGGACACCTCATGGTGCATCTCCTTTCAGCAAAAAAAAGTCCCTAGTTATCTGCAGGTAGTGAAAGTTTTGATTTTGTTTCACTGCTCTAGGAAGACAGCTGTAACAGGATCATAGTGTAGCAGAGAAGGGGAGGGCAAGGGAAGGGGAAAAAATGCAGAAATGGATAAGAGAGTGGGTCATTAAACAGAAATTTTCTTTTAGAAAAGTTAAAAAAGTGGCTTGGGAGTTTCATGGACATGGCACCTGTGGGAAGTCTGGTGAACTGTTCAGGGATGTTACAGTCAAAGGAGCCATTAGATTTGACCTCCCATATAACACAGGGCATAAAAATTCAGCCAAATTACCCCTACATTGAGCCCTTGTCTGTGATTAAAATATATCTGCCAGAAAGGAAGGCACCTGCTCTTCATTTGAAAACATGAAGAGGTGGAGAAACCCCTTGGGAGTTTGTTCCAAAGGTTAACATGAAAATACATGCCATTTTTCTAGTGGGAATTTTTCCAGCTAAAGAGTGACTGATTTGAAGTGGGCCAAAAATGAATGTGTTTGCTTGGGTTTAATCAGACAATTTCAGGACACCAGGTTGCACCAGATCCAATGACACCCATTGCACTGGCGGGGTTAGAGTCACCTTATTCTTGTTCCTATGTAGTGCCTGCAGTGCGCCCCAATGCCATCCCTCCCCGCCCTCGGTTCAAATGAGCTCTGGTCCATGCACATCTTTGTCACTGCTGGGGCAGGTTCAAGGGCGCGAGAGGGAACTAGGTCCCAGACCCAAAAGCTTGGCTGTTGGGAAGACCACCGGACAAGCTGCAGCTGCTGTTCTTCCGTCACTGTTGGCAGTGGATAGAAGTAGAAAGCTTGGAATAAGGTGTTGCCATGTCCACTTTAATAGGGTTTAAAACATGATGGAGTTGGGCGGGGAGTGGCGCTGACAACACGGAGGTTGCTAACTTCATGTTCCTGAGATCTTGCTGACCGCAAGGGAGGACCAGAAATAATGAACTCAGTAGGGCCACTTGGATACGTAGATCTTGGTCCATCAAGGGCGTCCATCCAGACCAGCCTTCCTGTAAACGGCTCTCGCCCTTTGTCCCTCTCCCTGGCTATTGCCTACCTGCAACCCACCTTCTTAGGAGATCGTTTTAACCAAAACAAGGATTTAAAGTGAGCTTCAGGCCACAGACCTCTGTACTTGGGGGTCACCTTCAGGGGGATCCTTGCCAAAGACGGCAGACCTGGGTGCATCCTTCCAAGCAGCGAGCAGATTTCTTAGTGAAACAAGTTTTTATTTGCAGCTGAAAAAGCGCAGAGGAAAACAGGGTCAACTAAAGCGAATAGTTCCCTCTACATACTCAGTGTTTATATTGCCTTAAATGCTACCTTTGCAGATTCGTAGCGTGACTTCAAGATAAGGGAAAGCAAGCTCTTCTAGAAGCAAAATCTCCTCTGCTCCTTGCTGACACTCGATCATGTTCTTCTATTACCTGCGGTTCCTCTCTAAATGAGGCCAAAGTTCCTCCTGGCTCATGGGTTTTCAGCAGGTATTTCCCAGCCCTCCATTATCTGGAGACCACCTGCTAGCTAAATAACTACTGACTTCCAGTCCAGTGCTATTAATCCTTCACATGTGCTGGGCTTCTTCTCTAAGGCCTGGTCATCAATGACAGCTAGGTCTGATACCCTGTTGGAAATGCCGTTATTTATAGACTGCCAGCGTTCGTTTGGAAAGGAAAGTTTTGAACAATTTAAGGAGGAATGTGACCGGCCAAAAGCCCATCCTTCTTCTTTTCCTTTCCCTTTTTCCGTCAGTCCTCGCATCAAATTTAAATTTTAAAAAGTGCAAAGTTTCTCTGGCATGCCTTCCCCTCCCAACGACTTTGATAGGTGGAGTGGAGCCATGGCAAGGGAAGTCAGGCCTTTTTTCATGTCCATGAGCCAAGTTGGCTAGTGGTAGCCAAGCCTCATGCTTCTGGCTGCAAGTTCAGAAAACAAATCTCCTTGGCTTGCTACATAAATGATTGCGGGGGGACATAGCATGTACAAACAGATCCTCTGCTGAATGTCTAGGTCGGGTGCTAGGCTCTGAGCATGTTCCTCTGAAACCCTTATTTCTCTGAGTAACTATTAATTTGCCCCTCATGTGCTTTTAAAGAGAAAGCCCACGCGGCTGGTCTCATCGAGTTATCGTGCCTGTCACTCTGTTTGTGCATGGCAGAGATTTGTGGAAGGACGTGTTAGCGCTTCCTGCATCAGAAGTGCCGCTTGCCCAGAGCTGGAGAGAAATGAGAGGCTCAGCTGCTGTTATCACTCTGCACGGAGCGCGTTCCTCCTGCTAGCCTAACTTGTTTCCAAATACTTTTTGTCTCCCTCTTCCCACTTTTCTCCTGGTTAAGACACCAAATAGAAACAAGTATTTTGGGAGCCCTGGCAAACTTGTCTTTGAAAAGGTAGGTTTTTTTTAAAATAAGAAAGCATCACGCGTTCATGCACACAGAGTGGATGCTAGCGTTATTTATTAATACACAGTGCATGCTCAGTAACGATATTTCATTAGGAGCCCAATAATACCTCAGCCATATGGTGCTTTATTTAATAGACGCACTCAAAATACAGCCCTTGTCAGCTCTGCAAACTTGTAGCTAAAGAAGAGGGTGGAGGTGATAATGAGTTTTCAAGATGTTCGCTGCAGCTCGCTGTGACCAAGGTGGGGTGTTCATGCTGGAATATGACCCATTTCTGAGCCCCAAAAGTTGGGGATCCTATTCTGATCTCAGCAAATAAGCTGAGCCTTTGAAGTCTGCAAAACCTGGCCAGGAATGATTTTTGTTTGCAGTCCTGGGAAGATTTTTAATGATCTTATGCACAGCTTGATTTTGATGGCACTGACGATTTCATTTCAAGTCAGTCCTTCCATTCTTAGGACAGAGATTTGAACATGTTACTTCTTGTGCTATAGAAATGGAGAAAAGCAGCACTCAAACCCTGGGCCTGAATGCTCAAGACATCCATAATCCAACCTGGGTCTGCAGTTTGTGGCTTGTCTCAGTGGCTAAAAATATACCTGTTCACTATGGTGATTATTTTTTATCCATGCCTATCACCCAGAAAGCCTTTCCCGGCTTCCCTTGGATCAACATGTAAATGAGGGATCTGCCCGGTTTGAAAGGTCTGATTACGGTCTTTGCTGGGGAAGCCTTTCCTTCAGCATGGGTGTGTGTGTAAGATATACATACACATCAAATTCATCTTGCAAAAAAAGTGATGATCTCTATATAAGATGGTGCATGCTCAAGCTGAGCAGCACAGCAGACCCACCATACAAATAACCCAAAGCATAAAAGACAGCCTAACCCTGCCTAAAACTTCCTTGGGGCATGCCATGAAAATAGGCCTCTGTGAAGATGGCCATAAGATTATTGCTCTATCCCGTATAGCACGTGGGCATCGAGAGTACCATACACGATCTCGTTGGGTTATGGTAGCTGTTATGAGACTCCAGGCACACTCTGCGCGCTTCGTAAGAGCTGCGCTATAAACACTGAGAAGGCTTTTGGGTTTTGACATACTCCAAATGTACCGTATATATTAATGCATTTCCCCTTCTCTCCCAGACTTCAAAATAGTATCAACATGTTATGGAGCCAAATACTTAGGCCTTATATATTCTCAGAGTAGGGGGAGGAAAGAAAAAGTACGTTTGTGAGTAACAGCAATATTATCTTGGCCTGCATTTGGCATTAAATCATGACACTAAAGAGAGCGGGGGAAATTGGTTTTTCTACGTGGCCATTTTTGCAGATGAAAGTCCAGAGGCCGGTTTGCTGTGGTTCAGGGGCTTATTTGCTGCTTTTCCACTCTTCCGAGGCTCCGCCGTGTCTAGGAGGATGCTGCCTTGTGAAGCATCGTTGACGCTATCTCTTGGTTGCAAACAAACAGCATTGCCGGCGGAGGAGAACGGGGGGCACAGACCGGGGATGTGGTGTCAGCAGCAGCGGTGCAGAAAGAGGAGAATGAGCCTGGAAGCAGAGCGGAGAGACGGGGAAAAAGGTGGAAGGGATGATGGAGAGGTGGCAAGCAGCTGAGAGAGAGGAGAGAGCTGGGGAAGAGCTCGGGGGACATGCAACTTCGGTACGGGTGTGGTTTTACTACCCCAGCCCTCCACGGAGACCAATTCTGGAAAAGAAAGCAATGCCATCCATCTTTGGCAAGGCAGATGGAGAGAGCTGCATTATTTATTCATTTTAATTGTCACACCAGGATACATTAGTGAGCTGGTACCTCTTTCAGAGCAACCACAATCAGCTCATGCCACTACAGTTTATTTTTTCTTCAGTGTTTTTAGTGCTGAAGGTTTCTCTAAGGTTTGGGGGGGGGTTAATATCTTCTCAAGCCTGGAGCCTGCAGCTGGATTGAAACAGAGGTCTGTGGAGACCCAGAGGAGTTTAGGGCAAAAATGCATTTGGGGTATGAACTGCCATACTTCAGGGTAGAAATGCACATCTACATGATGAGGGTTGGGAAGAAACTTCCATTATGAGCAGGTTATTTCGTGATCGGCTATGATGCTGGTACATAACACTTCGTAGGACATGTTTCCTCAGGGGAAAAAACTAGAAGCAAGCTCATCGTTGGCTCACAGAAGATCAAATCCAGATCTCATCGTTGGCCTGTCATCAGGGTGCTTTATTGACCGGCATTTGCCTATAAGGTCGCCAGGATAAACATGACGCTCAACAACTGCCGTGAACGGCTCCAGGTCTCCCTCTTCCTGCGGGCTCATCACATCAACTTGCCTGTGACTGAGGAAAGGCATGCATAGATCAGAGAATCAGGACTCGTAGTAGAGATGATCTCTTTGATTTGACCAACAAGATTTTTGCAACCAAAAGAAATTAATTTAATACGGCTACAACCCGGATACCTGACACGTGAAAGATATCAAATTTTAGCTGATTTTTTAGAATGAAATCTTCCTATTTTCCCAAGCAGGAAGCAACGGTGACCACCTGAAACCTTAGATCCTGCCTTTGTTTCAAGGTCCATTTGCATTGTCCTCACAGATCCTCACAAGAGGCGAGAGGCTCCCTACCAGCTATGAACTGCTTGCCCAGAGGAGCTTGCCATCTTTTGACTCCTCTGTGAATTCCTATGAGATATGAACTTGCATTTCAACCCAGGAGAACTTTTACTATCTCTTCTCCGATGCCCAATGAAGGGGGTTGGTGCCCGACAGCTTGCAATTAAAGATTTTTTTTTGCAAAAATCTTGTTGGTCTAATAAAAGAGATCACCTCTACTGTGAGCCCTGACTCCTTTTGCCTCCAGACCAATACAGCTACAACCTGGATACCTGGTGCATAGATCAGAGTAATTGCTAATTTGTTCACCATTTGTTGCCCGTGTATCCATTATCGAGCTGAAACAGAAGAGCAGCATCTAGAGATACTGGGATTCCCCCTCTGAGACTGTACGTTTTTGTCCGTTCCTGGGTGGCTGTTTTTCCCGTAATCGAGACTACAAGTCACCGTGGCTGAGAGGGAGAAGTTGCTCTGTGTGTGCGGCAATCATGGCATTGATCTAGGAGGTTGTGTTGGGCTGAGCGCTCTTCCTGCGATGCCTCAGCCCTGTCTGACTCGCTCTGCAAGGATCACACAGCAAGATGGAAGATTTCTCTTTTCAACTCGGCACCGAAAGCCGCGGCAGCCATTTCAGAGTCTCTCCCCACTTTTAGCAACGAGGAGCAATTTCTAAGGAGAGGAATTTCTCAAGGCCTGGTGCAGCAGCAAGGCCGTGCTCTCTCGGTCTCCCGTCTCATTTTGCTGAGGCTCCTCTTAGTCTCTCCTGCCTCCTACTCAAGCACTTCAAGAGAGGGTTTCTTCACAGCAAGATATTCATCTGTCTTCTCACAGGAGACTAACCCAGCCCGGGTCTCTCTCCTCCACTTTCAGAGGAGGTCACACAGTGTCTGTCCATGATGTGGCTGTTTCTACCTCACACCCACTCCAGTATTCTGGCTAAGGGGTTACTAGCATAGCTAACTGGCTTCATGGATGGGGACAGAAGTTACATGTAAACTGGTTTAAGTGATCAGAAACTGGTTGAAACCTGTAACAGAACAGACATTCAGTGCACATAAACCAGTTTCAAAATGGCCCAAACTGTTTTAAGATGAACCTGATTGAATCAGATTTAACTGATTTGAGTTAAATTGGGTTATGCAACTTCTGTCCCAGACCCCTGGGTTCAAAACTTTCAGACCAAAAGGAATCGCCCAGTTTGACTTCCTGACATGGGCCAGACGTTTCAAGCTTGTCATCTTTGCTTTAGCTTGATGGCACCTCTTTCAGAAAGTCAAGACTGGATGTCTTCAAAGACTGCATGAGACACAACCCTCTCTTTTTTCCCCCACCCCTTGGGGAGCTGCTTCAGTCACTAACTACCCTCGCTGTTAGTAAAAGGAATAATAACAGAACCTTATTTCAAGTCTGACTTTTTGTCATGCTTTGCATTGTAATTTCAACTAACTAAGGGAGTTTCCTACATAGTAATTTATGGATCGTGACTATACGATCTCTGTTTTCCTTGCAGGAGTGGTTTTATTACCCGCTCTGTCCAGATGCTTATAGGGTGCCCAACACTGTAGCGTCCAGGTAGCTTTCAAACCCTTGATGCATTTATCACCACAACTTCCTGCGAGGAGGATAAGAACTGAAGCACGAAGAGACCAACTCACTGGCCTAAGACCACACATAAATACTGGAGCAAAGTTTGGAAGTGAATCCCAGGTCAGGGCTTTAATTATACAAGATCAGGCTTTCCCTTCCCAAAATCACACCCCCGAGCTAGATGCCCCAGAGGTTGCAGGGATCTGAGTCTGATCCATCTGATCTTTGAGCCCATCTCCAGCTGTAGTCCACACAAAACTAACTTTTACCAAGTCAAGCTGTCTTTGCATCCTGCTCCATGCCTCATGCCCCGCGTTCCGCTCCTTCCAGGATCTTCCAGATAAGGGAGGAGTCGCTACAATCGCTGCCCTCTTGATACAACCATTAGGGAGGCTGTTCCCAGAGGAAGGTCCTTTGCCTAGCTGGTACTGGAGAAAAGCAGGCTATTTTGGAAACTTCAAGTAAGACCAGTTCTGAGCACACGAGTCCCACTATTCCCCTTTTTTTGAGGTCACTAATACTCAGTGGGGACAGGGTCCTGCCCCCGGTTGCTGGCTCCTGCTAGGAAGAAGTGGATCACATGCCCAGGACAGATGCATGGGGAAGAGAGCATGCACGTTGTTTGGGGCAAGGGGTGCAGTATTCAACAGGGCACCCTAACTCCCGTTGCATCTGCGCGGGGTAGTTAAAGGAACTTCCCGAATCAAAGCGGGCAGCGTGAGGTCCTAATTAAAGGTACTTTGTGCAACGTCCGTCAATCCTCCCTTGTGCTGCTGGCTCTTCACTGACGCCCTTGCTGACCTAAGCCCCTGCATGACCTGGTGCATGGGAAAAACAGCTTGCACTGACCTGAGTGAGCGCTGCACAGCACCACCTCCGCTTAAGCCACTGAAGCACTTGCCCCTGACTGGTTACATATAAAGCTAGTGCCTAAAATGCTGCTAGTTCAGGCTCTCAGCATTGTGCAGCTTGTTATGGCCACTGGGTTTTTTTAATTTGGATCAAGTGAGCACTGGCGGGGGGCGGTTAACAATAAAATCACCAATCCCCACCCCCCGCAAGATTTGCTGTTGTACTAGCTCAGCCGGCAACATGATTCTGTCCCCGGGGAAGGCATTATTTAGAGGGCAGAGCTTTTAAATAATGTCTCCTGCTTGCGCCCGACTTGGATGCTGTTTAAATCTACATCCTGCTAACGAGCCTTGCAGTACATCTCTCCCGCTCATCAGGGAAGAGATTTATAATAAAATCATTAAAAGGCAGAGCAAATGAGCCACAGCTCCTTTGGCTGCCTTTGTCTGCTCGGCGAGAGGACGCAATTTATGAATTTGACAAATCCTCCCCCAGATAACACTAAGACCCATATAATACTCAGATGAGTAGCTCCACGCTTCCCCAAGTTTATTGTGCTGCGTAAGAACAATAGAGGGAGGTTGCTTTGGGGAAAAAATAAAATAAAAGCATAGGAGAGAGAGACATGGTTTTCAAGCCATATCCTGCCCATCGGTCCCCAGGACCATAAAGAGGGAGGGTTGTAAAGTTGAGGAAAGGAAGGAATAAATGAGCTTAAAATATTCAGCTCAGCATTTTTTCAGTGGACAGTGCTTGAACAGGTCACACTCACTTCTGCCTGGGCAGTGGGGGCTGGCGAGTGAGATTGGCACCATGGGCATTATCCCTCTTTCTCTGGAAAATTGGCTCTGTCGTATGCATGGAGACCTCCTGGACCTGTTGGTTCTTGTTAGCTGGATTCCCACCATGAGAAGCACCGAGTTCACCAAGCATGGTGGGAGAGCACGGCTTGCACAGGGACTGGTGTCGCATGGCATTGTGTAGAGCACTGAAAAATCATGAACAAAATCATAGACAATGAGGGTGTGAAGGGACCTCAGGAGGTCGCATCCAGTCCAAACCCCTGCTCAAAGCAGGGCCATCCCCAAGTACATCATCCCAGCCAGGGCTTTGTTGACCTAAGCCTTAAAAACCTCCAAGGATGGAGACCCCACCACCTCTCTGGGTGACCTGTCCCAGTGCTTCACCACCCTCCTAATGAGAGAGTTTTGCCTGATATCCAACCTCAACTTCCCTTGCTGCAGCCTGAGCCCATTGCTCCTTGTCCTGCCATCTGCCCCCACTGAGACCAGCCCAGCTCCATCCTCTTTGCAGCCTCCCTGCAGGGAGGTGAAGGCTGCTATTCAATCCCTCTTCAGTCTTCTCTTCTCCAGACTAAATCTCAGTCCAGTTCCCTCGGCCTCTCCTAAGTCCTGTCCCCCAGCCCCCGAACCATTTGCATTACTTTCACTGGACTCTCTGCAATGTGTCCACATCCCTTCTTCCGTGGGGGGCCCAAAACTGGATGCAGGACTCCAGATGTGGCCTCCCCAGTGCAGAATAGAGGGGGCAGGCCAATAGAGCAGGCACGGGCCATCGGGGTGTGCTTCCTTCACCCCAAAAAGGTGGCAGACAGTCTCAGCTTTCAGCTGGCTCTCTTGCCCCTTTGTGAGTGCAGCAGTAGTCTGTTCATTGCTATGGCCCTGACACTCAGATCCAAACTTCAGCTCCCTGAAGTTCAAGCATGCTTAGATCTGGGATATAGCTTCTTCCCCGTCTCTGCTGTTAACATGAATTGGCTTTTCAGAAATCCCAGGTCTCAGCCATGTGGTCTGTGCTTAGGACTTTCTGCCTTTCCCTACATATGTCTTTTCTTTTGATTGTCAGGGGACTCCCCAACACCAAGTGCAATACACAGCTTTCACGGGAAGCGTCCAAACCCAGAAGTCCCGATGGGGACACTGGTGTTCAGAGTATGGTCATAAGGTTTCATCTGCCTTGCCATTTCAGGCGGTTATTTCTCCTTCCAGCCTTTCTTTGCACAGCTTCTTTCTTAGGACCGCCGTTCTTTTTATTCTCAGGGAGCATCACCAAGACCATGTCATATTTTAGGTCAAGGAACAGGTTACATGTCTGTTTTTGAGACTGTGTCTGTCTGCTTCATACCTTGGACCTGCACATGGGTGGTTGAAAGCCCCTGTTACCACGCATGAAGTCCTGTGCCTCTTTGTATTGCAGCCCGTTTCCGAAGAGCCGATCCCAGCTTGTACTTTGTTAGCAGAGCAGTGCACTCGGCTCTCCTTTATATGCTATTGCCAGCATGAACCGCATCGCATATACAATGCAGCAGTTGAAAGATCAAGCCACAGAAGAGGCACCATCACTACAGTACATGCCAGGAGCTGGGGAATTGAGTCGCAAAGTGTGACGGCTCTGGGGTGTTGCAGACGATGCGATCTGTCATTTTGTTTGCTGATGTGTATAGTCTGACATTAGCAGAAGTTTTACATAGCTTTACGTGCTTGAAAAGCAAAGATTTTTCTGCTGTGTAAATGTTCTGTGCCCTTAAACTGTCATTTGGAAGGATTCACACTTCCAAGATGTGTGTAACTGGAGAATCATGTCACGTTACCACAAGTTTGATAGTCGTGCTTTCAACTTCATTTTGCCCATGCTGGAATGGCAGCAGAGAAGATCCCAAAGTGAATAGACAAGTGATGATGATTTCACACCACCAACGCTATCCTACTTTCATTTCTCCCCATAGTTGGCCTAAGCAAATACCCAACATTATTTCCTAGCAATATCCACTTCAATACAAACACTGGCTTTGATTTTCAGCTGTGTTCTTATGCCTTTTTGCATTTTGCTGTCTGCCAGTTACTCAAGCAAACGAGTTTTTGGCCAGGATTGTGCACAGGAAGAGTTGATTTTAAGTGGAGGGCAACAGAGATTTGCAGAGCAGATATCCTGAACTAATAAATAGAAGCATGTTGAACCGGGCACCAGGCTCTAACTCATGCTCACCCACCTGGGGAGCAGAAACATCATGTTACTTTTCAAACCAGCTGGAGTACAGACTTTCGTGACTAGCAGGCTGCTTGTTGATCTTTTATACCATATTGTCTCCGTGTATCCTTGGTAGGCAATTGTAGTCGAAAGGCCCAAAAACACCTCTTGTTACCGGTTTGGTTAGACAGTCCCCTTGCTTTTCTAGTTCTGGCTGCAAAGAGTAATGTTGCACTGAACTTACTGGATCTGGGAGTTGCTGCAAATGCAAACTGCATGGACGATATGCAAATGCAAAAGCCAGGAATGAATAACCTGGTGGCATTTCCTGTAGTCTTGATACAGCTACCCCCGTTGCTTACAAAGAGCAGGCACGTTTCAGTTACCCATGAACCAACACGCAGGACAAATCCATGTTTATAAGTGTTTGCTTCGAGTCAAGGGAGTCATATTATTAACTTGAATGGACTTGGGTTGGCCCAGGTGTATTATTCAATGTTGCCTTCGTTCTGCCGCCACAGTTAGCTTTCTAGCTACGAGGGAGAGAAGAAACCTTTATTTCCTAGTCCTTTGCCTCTGACCGCCAGCTATACAACTCTGCTCTTCTTTTGCAGAAGGATGAATCTGTTCCTTCCTCTGGTTCTTGGGGGCTGGTTGATAGTACTTCTGCAAATGAATGCACCCATCTAATTTATTAATCCCTACAAGGGCTTCTTACCATCTTTAATTTTCCCTGAACCTGATGAAGGGTGTGTGAGCCTGAAAACTTGCAGAAAAATAAATTTTTTGGGCAATTTCTTAGCTGGTCTAATAAAAGGTGTCATCTCTGAACCAAGCGTTCTGGAGTTTCGCATTTCTTTTTGTCTCAGACCAACACGGCTACCAAACGCATTCCTAATCTGATTTCTGTTTTCCTGCAGATAGAGTTCCCTTGTATGATACCCCCTCCCTGACTCGTGGGGAATTCACTTGACGCTAGCCTGTCTTAGATACAGGCATTAGGAGACTGACGTTTGGGTCTTGGGGGAAAAAAATGTAGCTAAAGAAGTGGCTCGTAAAATAAAGCAGTTGGATTTTTCATGCCAATACCTTGCTCTCCCGCGCTCCTATGTGGCAGGTCTTTCAGCCTAGGACAGTGGTTCTCAAGGCATCCCTGGACAGACTCGAGGTACCCCTTGGGAAATACCAGCTTTTAGTTTTCACTTATTTGTGACGACAGAAAAAAACAATACAGCAATTCTTTGGCTGCCAAGATGTCAGAAATATCACAGAAGGGCAGAGTAGATCCCTATTTGAGATCTCTGCACTTCTCTTACGAATCACGTTGGCACACCTAACAGTGCTAACATTGCACAGCACCCTTGAAAGGCTCTCGAGGCAGCCCAGGGTGCCACAGCACCCTCGTTGGGAATCACTGGCCTAGGATGTGCTGGACCAGACCACACGGTCCATTTAAATCTTGTACACCCTTTAGTAGGGGCCATGATATCTCCACGGCAGACATCTCCTGGCACCTAGCCTGACTCGCTGCGTTCTTGTCTCCGGGGAAAACTCCTTCCTGAGCTTGCTACAGCACTTGTAAGAGTCGGATCTGGGCAACTACAGACAGCGAGGTTTAATGACCCTTATCATGACGAGCAAGACCTAGCACTGGGTCTGCTCTGCTCTGAAATGTGTACGTGAACAAGGAAGCACGTTATATCCCACGTCTCCTTCCCCATAGGGAGCGACAGTTCAGTGGTAAGTGAGTCCACCCATGCAGTGAGACCAAGGCAGGCTCGGGAGCAGATACGGCCCACTTAAAACTTACTTCCCTCCAAGTTTGCATTGCCACCTACAAACAGACCGCGATGCGCGCGAGCTGTTTCTGTCTCAGCGGCGGCGGTGCTATTTAAGAAGCCGCATCTGGGCAGCAATCGGAGGCCGGCCAAAAGCACAGTCCCCAAGACAGAACAATTAAATTGGTTCTTCAATGACTTGTTTTCTGTGTAAGGCGATTGGCTGCACTGTTTGCGTTACACTGAAACATGTCGCATTTAAAGGCCAAAGGCAGCTTTCCTCAGCTTCAAATAATGTCACTGCTTCGCAAGTAGTCCCAATTATGCCCATCCCGGCTGCTGTCTGCACGCAAGATGTAACATAAGAAATGGTAGGTCACCATTCATCAGTGCCAACGAGTGAGATGCCCTTTGTGCACGCTGGGAGTCGACCAGCGGCTGCAGCCACCGTGAACAATATTGCCCTTTGTTTATAGAAATGGGCTCTCTCCCTTATTTCATGTGACAAACTCAAGTGACTTGCAGGAACAAGATGACAGGCACGGGCTACCGTTGGGCATGAAACAACCGCTAAGAGTTGGGGGATTAGTTCGAACCGGGTGAAGAACTGAACCGGAATCAGATGATTTTGATTTAAATTACAAGTAGCAAGAGGGAGACGATTCTTCCCCCCGTTGGCTCGGAAGGTGTTTCACCTCCACCAGGATGTCTGAAACCAGTCAGCAGGCGCGTGCGGTTGTGACAACATCTATATAACCATCTTCTGCCAGCCCAAATCTGCCCTTCCTTGTCAATGTGATATAGTTGCAATGTCCCTATTGCTTATTGGTGTTTCTCCTAAAAACCCCAAATGCTGGAGACCGGTAATTTAGACGCAGGAGCATCCAAATTCAGTCCCAGAGAGATGGCCAAAGCTATGAAGATGTATGCAGTGAGATGGTATCAGGGCCAGAAGTTCAGTCTATCTCTCTGGATTTAATGGGCTGTTGCTTCTCACCCTGACGCCCCCACATGTGCAAGGGGAAAGAGCTGCTGAGACGAAGGGTTAACGAGCTGGTCCTTCCTTCCGAAATCTGAGATCCAATCTTGACCTAGGTTAACAATTAAAATGAATGCATTCCCTAAATGGCTGAAACAATGAGTCCTGGGGATAATGGGGGTGGGGGGAGAGCCAAAGTTTAGGGCCGTTTGTCCAGCCAAACTGCCCTGCCAAAGTTGACAGCTCAGCTTGCGCCGTGGCTGTATGTCAGTGTAGATGTCTCAGCCTCTACCCAAGCTCCCATTAACGATCCTCTGGCTGCAAGGGCATCCTACAAGCAATTTATGAAACACCTACAGCTGGAAAGCGAAGCCAGGGTGCAGGCAGGCCACTCGGTGATCCATGTTTTTTTCATGTGTGACACCCATTTGGTAGGGAGGCTGGGTCACACAAATATTAATTTCAGCTCCCCTCCGCATGGACAGTCTCCCGCAAGCTGTCCGCAGAGGCTTGGAAATGGTGAAAGAGCCTTGGCTCCCACAGAGGTCCATCCATAGGGATTTACTGGTGCTTTTTGACAGTAATGGGAGGCTCAGGCTGATGTCTGGGGAGTGGGATTAGAAGATGAGGGTCTGGTGAGATCCCATAAGCTGACTGTAACATGTGGAACAGAAGGAAGGCAGGGAAACTGCAATGAAAAGATTAGCTATGTTCGTCTTTAACCATAAGGCATATAGTTTGAGCACTGGTAGAAGATTTGGGACATATCTGTCTTCCCCTGAATGAAGTCTTGCATCAGATATGCGCTCAAGACACCGTGATGCTGGGCAATGGGCATGGCCCAAACCATTGGCAGACAGACTGGCCACCCTGCCATGCATCTCCAGTGGATGGGGATTGGGGTTAAAGTCCCAACCAGGAGTCAGGCTTAAGTTCCAGCCTCAGCTGGCCATGGACTTTATGGGGTCGGTGGCAGGCCATTTCCCTCCATTGCATCTCATTTTCCCCATGGGTAAAAAGGGGCTGGAGATCCAGCTCTCCAAACACACTGAAAGGTTCATTTGTTGTCTCCAAAGAACTAACACATTCAGGAGCGGGAAGAATACAGCTCTCCTTCCTCCTCCTAGCAGAAAAAGAGTGATATTTGGGGCTTAAGCAATATTTTCCTATACCTTTCCTGCTCCTTTGACGGCGTTGAGGAGAGCTGCCCATCCTGTTTGAGACCATGGGTTGCAGAGACACTCAAAGGCTCCGTATTATAAATGTCCCCAGTTCCCAGCCACATCTCCCTCTTCCCCCAAACTGTTTTTTTGGCTCTGATGCCCTTGGTTGCCTCATCTGATCTCAGGCTAAACCACAAATGAGGGACAGGAGCAGTCGCGTGCCTTTGTGGGAAGGCAGCCACGGCAGACTTTCATTGCAGCCGCTCGTTAGATGGGCTCATCAATTTTCCAGCGTCTGTGGCTTCCTGATGACAAAGGGGTATTAGGATCTTTTCTGTGTGGAATATAAACGCCAAGCTTTACTGTGGAAGTGGGTGTTAAAAAGAGATGATGGATAACAAGGCATCAGTCCCTTCTAGGTCCTCAGCTGGGGAATAGCCGCTCACATGGGTTGTTACTGCCGTGATTTCAGGGAAGCTGGCGTGTTTGTACATGGTGCATCTCTCCCCTGATTTCCCATGTTGCGCCGGCTTCTTTCTGTGGGTGCTGCTGGAGTTTCTCTCCCTCTCCAGCACCGTCTATCAGCTGCAGAAGTGCTGGTCGGAGCAGCTGATTTTTATATAGATGACTGCTTCATATTAGGGAGAGTGGTAGTTTAGGCAAGCAGATGCCTTGCAAGATCAGCTTCCTGTTAAATTAGCATTAGCTCTTTTTTGGGACTGGCAAGCTGTTTGCTTCTCTGGAGCCATGCTGCTGGGCTTTTCAAAATGACTTTTGAATGTAATAAGTGATCTGCCTCAGCTCTACCAGCAAAAGCTACTCCCCTTCAGTAAAGGTCATTTCAGTGGATCCACCTATGTACCTGGGAATCAGCCATTGCTGAAGGTACCTTCACACTAATGGAAGTTAGCTTTGCCCCTCTGCGGTGGGGATATATTTTATTACCCCTTTTTTACTGATGAAGAAATGAGGATCAGAGAGTTGTGGGGGTATATTCCCTAGGTAGGCCCCCCTAAGGGAGTGGCCCAAAGTCATGCAGGACATCCCTGGCAGACAATTGTGTAGCACCTAGATTGCAAGATGTAGGGTGCGCCTACACATGCGCATTTAATGCACATTAGCCCAATTGAAGGTTATTCAAGCTTAATTTGATACCAATATAAAATTTTTGCACGAATAGCTAAATCGCATGAGCGAACGTGTAGACACGCTAATGCGCATTAACGCGGCTTGTGCCCATTGACTTAGGACTAACTTGAGTTCCAAGTCGATTAATGCCCCTTAGCACATCGCTACATTTGCTGACGCTATTAAGCTATTTCCACATAAATGTGATACCTGCTTTATGCATGCACATGCAAACGCACGCCTAAATTGCCTTAATACACATTAAGCAAATGTGCATTAAGTTTAGGCACATGTAAAAGCATGTGCAGGCATGCCTGTAGTCTAGTGCCTTAATGGAGAAGCAAAATACATTACAGCTGCAGTGACTGTTGACTCTTCAGACAGCTCCCAATGCTGTCGTCTTCGAGACAAGGCGAGGGTGTTTGTTGCAGTGAACTGTTTCTCTGTCACAGGGACGAGGTGGTGTGGGGTGTGTCTGATATCATCATCTTGCCAGTTCTCCAGCTATTCGGCAATCCCTCCAAGGGAAGAGGGGACCTGATCTTCTAATGCCAAAAAGCAGCATAAAAAGAACAAAAGCTCTATCTAGATACCCCAAAGAAGGATCTGAGCCTTGACTTGAAAGGTCAAGATTATTATTATGGACTTGTTCATTTTCAAGACACCAAAAAGCAGCCTAACCAGATGCATTTGTAGCTGTGATCTTCCGAGATTCATCATGGCTGCGGCCCTCTACGCTGCCCTGGCCTCCTCACCCAACCTTCTGCTTCTTGTCATCTTTTGCAGCTTTCAATTTGCTTTAGCTACAAGCCCCTCAAGGAGGGGACATGGTACTTTGTACTTGTCTGCAGACATCCTTGCATACCCAGGGTGCCAAGTAAATACCAGTAAAAAGCAATATCTAGTTGTAATGCTTCTCCACGGCCTCCCAGCCCTGGGAAATTTTGTAGGCTCCTTTTAAAGGAAGAGTCGGTTTATAGTTAAGCACCCACAGGACATGTCTACATGTGCATTGACTGCACAGTAAATTTACTGTGCAGTAAGCAGGTTTAAGCCAGCATCTACACATGCAGCCATTAAAGGACAGTAATGCTGTGTGTAGACTAACTTTAGTTCCGAGTCAGTCCACATACAGTATTACTGCACTGTAAGGCATCTACATGTGCATTTCTGCACAGTAATTGGGTGTTAATTTGACACCTGCATCATGCAGGCATCAAATTTACCTCCAAGTCACCATAAGTCATCACAGTTACTGCATAGTATGGGCATGCATGTGTAGACATGTCTGTACTTCACAGTAATTTTCAATTACTGCGCAGTAATTTTGGTTACTGTGCATTAACTGTGCACTTGTACCTGTGCCAACTGTTCTGTACCCAGGGCCGCCTTGCCTGGTCCTGCAGCCAGGCTATGAGCAAGCAGCACATGGGAAGGGCAGTTAATCCATCCTTCTGTGGGTTACCGTTTCTTGAACCTCTCACCCTCTGGACCTGGGACCAGGCACTCTTGAAGCAGGGTGCAGGATAAGGATTGCATTAGCCATTGGATTAGAGTCACGGTTGATTTTATGCAGAGTGGCTATTCCTGCGTTCTCTGGTGAATGCCTTGCACTGGATGAGAAACAGGGCTAGCCTAGGGAACTGCTTATTTCCCTGTTAAACCCTCCATTCTTGGTGCATAGCAGGAGATATTTAGGACCAGTTATCTATGCACGACACGTGGCCGGACAAACTGACCCGCTGCAACCTTCTGCTTTCTCACCATGCCTCTCCACCCTGCACACCTGTCTTCAGCCTCCTGTGTACTATGTAGGCTGTGAGCTCTTTGGTGCCAAGTTTCTCTTTGTTACATGTCTGTACGCTGCACAGTGGGGCCCTGAGGCTCGACAGAGGTTCCTGAGCCCTGTCCTAATTCAGCTAATAAGGAATAACATACAACAACATTATATTATTTAATTCAAAGATGCTAGAATGCAAACGGTCCAGCAAAGGTCAAGGCACCTCATACATCTGTGGGCTTTGGCTCCACATGAATAACACCTAAGTACAGTTTTGAAGCCTTCCACAGCAAGCCTACCATTTTTCTGTCACCTTTGCAACTCCTTTTTGGCCCTCTTGTTCTTACCTGAACATGTGTCCGTACTGCTCTTGCAAGGAAAATTAAGTGACTGCAATGCTCTGTGATGCGGTGACAAGAGAGCAAAGGAAAATGAAGGGTTGAGTGGAGACCAGAGCCATGTTTCCAGGCCTTCTCATGGCAAAAAGGCAAGGAGCTCTTCTAATCGGAGTAGGGCTCTTGGGAGCCACGGCTTCTGGCTTTGCCAGCGACCTGCTGTTTCAGCTCGGTCAAGTCACTTCACCTCCATGCACCCCAGTCATCCCATCTGGAAAATGGGTCTCTCAGCACTCAGCCAAGCTCCCTAGGGAGATTATTCCTGATTGCTTTGAGATCCTCCGATAGAAGGGGCCAAGTCACTAATTCCGCCTAATTCCAGTTGGAAAGCAGGTGGCAAATGACACTGACTGCCTCTGAAACTCAGCAGCCCAGATAAGAGAGCATGTTGCAGCCTCACTCATACAGGGCAACTGAGGCAGGGCCAACCAGCAGGATCTGACCCGGGAGCATAGCATCAGCACTGAAGGGGACTTTTGCCCAGGTTTAGGGACTCAGTCCTGCAAGGTACAGCTGCTTCTTGACTTCAGCAAGCCCAAAGGTTTGGAGTACCCTCAGTGACAACTAAAGTCAATGGAAAGCTCCTCAGTGACCTGAGTGGGCCTTGGCTTAGGGTCCTCTATGAGAAGTCTGCAGAAGAGAAGACCGAGGTGGGATTTGATAGCAGCCTTTAACTACTCGAAGGGCAGTTACAAAGAGGATGGAGCTGAACTGGTCCCAGTGGGGGCAGATGACAGAGCAAAAAGCAATGGGCTCAAGTTGCAGCAAGGGACGTTGAATATTAGGAAAAACTCTCTCATTAGGAGGGTGGTGAAGCACTGGGACAGGATACCCAGAGAGGTTGTGGAGTCTCCATCCTTGGAGGTTTTTAAGACCCAGGTAGACAAAGCCCTGGCTGGGATGATGTACTTGGGGCTGGTCCTGCTTGGAGCAGGGGGTTGGACTAGACGTGACCTCCTGAGGTCCCTTCCCACTTTCTGTGATTGTCTATGACTCTAAGCCTTCTCCTTTCTTCCTGATGCATATTATGCCCCACACCCCTCACCACTGAAAACAGAATTGCCTTTGAGCTGCCTGCCTTGTTCCAGGATTTCCAGTGCCAGGGGCAACGCTCTGCGGGCCGAATGTGGAAGGTGTAGGGGGGTAACAAGGTTATTGCCTGGACTAACCTCCCATGGCTGTGAACCGTACTTGCCAGACGTGCCCGAGCTATTGTAGCCCTTGATTCCACCGCAGTATTTTTCCCCTCCAGCACCCGCCCCCCCACCAGCAATATTGTTGATTTGATTTCCAGTTCTGTATGAGCACTTCTGCTGTACTGCATGGTGAATAATTTATAATTTGTTCATGAGAGAAAAGGAGAAGGGAGGGCAGAAAAAAAATATGTATAAATATATATTTATAAAAAAGAAAAAAACCCATGAAAAGCCAAAAGAGGGAGAGAGAGAGTGAGAGAAATCCTATAAACTGCTCTTTTGATCTAATCCAGAATAAATTATACATAATGTCGCTGGGTTGGTTTTGCTTGCAGACAGCATGAATAAAAAAAAAGACAGACAGAGAGAGAGAGAGAGAGAAAGCCAAACCATTTGAGCTAATAACAATGTGTTCAGCGTACATGTTTCATCTGTTCTTATTTTGCAGCAGCTTGCTCAGATTTTTATGCCAAAAGAAATCCATTTTTTAAAAGCGAGTGCGATCTGCAGGCTGTGATTTGGTAATGATGCTCTGAAGCGAGATTTCGATTGCAATGCAGTGTTTGAGGGGATTATTTTTGCAGTGGTGACAGGAATAAGGGTCTCTCTGACAAGTACTGTGCAAAGGATATTAAGGTCACAACGTCCTGGATAAGGATACGGTGCTAAGGATCTTAAGGCAATTCCCACATTTTCAGGGTTTCCCGCAACAGAGGCATTGAAGGGCTTACATACTATTAGGGAGTATGACAGGAGCGTGGGTAAAGGTAGTGGACTACAGTGGGTATAGGCTCATTTCCTGACTCTTTATCAGGTTTCCTAGGCTCTATGGTAAATGGTTTAATCCGTTTTTCCAGCTGTAATGTGGGAGGATATTCCACTGTGTTGCTCTTCAAGGCAATGATTGTCCATAATTATGGGCTTTACAGTGCCTAATGCAACAGGTACCAACATTACACTTGTACTGGTTTAAGTGATCATAAATGGATCTCCACCTGTAACAGAACAGATGTTCAGCGCACATAGACTGGTTTAAAAATGGTGAAACCCGGCCTAAGATTTGCACCTCTACCAAAGGGCAAATGTATGCTCTATTCACTACTGATCTAAACTTACAGAAAACCACATCACTTGGATCAAGTCTGCCTCAGGCTTGCCTGTACCCAGCCCAGAGCTCTGGTCTTGGTTGGGTGGCAAATGGAGGCATGATAAAATGAGAGACCTTGCCTAAGGTCAGACGATCAAGCCGTGTCAGGTTGAGGATCAACACGAGAATAATCCCACCTTGTATGCACCAACGCATGAGACCTCCCATCATAAACCCCATGGCATCCCTGCGTGTAGGCATGTGGGGTTTGTGATCCCACAAACTGCACACTTGCAACGTTAAAAAGTGCCCCACTCTGCAAACTGGAAGCGCAGGGGCAAAATTTGCTACTTGGATTTTGCATTAGCAAAAAATAAAGATGCCGAGAAAAGAAAGCAATTAAAACAGCGTGCACTGCAACAAATGAGCTAGGGACAGGCATTACACACAAACCGGTTTAAGAGATCAAAAACTGGTTTAAGCCTGTAACTGTATGGATGTTCAGTGCACATAAACTGGTTTGAAAATGGCTGAAAACGGTTTGAGATAAAACCTAGTTGAATGTTATCAGACTTTACTGATTTGGCTCAAACTGGTTTATGCAATGTCTATCCCAGACCATGGAGGCTGCTGGTCAGAGCATCTCCACTCCTCCATTTGAGCACACCAGAGGCCAGGGGGAGCTGGGCGAGGGCAGTTTGTCCAAAGTGGGACACAATGTCCAACAACAAAGCGCACGTGCAGGGGCGTGCTCTGTGGCACAAATTTGTGCTGCTACTGTTTGTGTTGCTGTAGGCGCACACCCCTGAACATCTGGGCACAGCCCTTGTGTTGCTTAGGGCTGACCAGGGAATGTGTTTTGTGCCCTACTTGAGTTTTCAGTTATTTTTTATAACCCTCATATCCACAATAAGGATGCAAAATTGCTCTTCAAAATTTCATGCGCAAAGCAAACATTTGCTTTGGGTAACTGGAACATTTTGGTTCTGTTTTAGACCTTTTTCCCCTAAAAAAAAGAAAAAAGAAAGAAATCTTTAGTCAAAACAAGCCACAATTTTAAAACAGCCATTTTAATTCAAAACCCCCAAATTTTTCCCGTTAAAAATGTGCAAACTGGATGTTTTATCAGGTACACTGTCATTCCCAAATAATTCTTCAAGGCAAGAGCTTTTAGGTAAACCTGACATTTCCGGGACAGTTTTTGATTAATTCCTCCTCCTTTTTTTTTTTTTTTTTTTTTTTTAAGTGGGGCTGGAAAAAGCAGTTCATTAAAAAATGAAAAAAAATCCCAGCCAGTTTCTGTGCTGATTGAATTTTAAAGCTAATGGAAAATCGATATGGGTAAGCAGCCTGAGTGCGACACTGCATCATCCTTCTCAGGTGAGAAGAATATTGACCAAATGACTACAGCTCCAAAAATAAAAACACCAGTCCCAAGGGTTACTTCCAGCAGCCAATTAAGGCTACACGGGAGCATGCCGGTCTTCAACATGCAATTGCACTGCAAGTGCATCGAGCCGGTTGTTGATGTAGGCTGCAATCTGGGTCAACTGCTGACCAGAAGGTGCCTCATTGAGTTGAATCTTTTGCAGGGAGAAGAGAAATGACCAAAGCGGTGAATGAGCATCAATTAGCTCAAGGAGAAGAACGTCCCTTAAGGTTTGCGCTTGTCGATGATCGGAAATCAATCTGCATTCCTAGCAACAGGAAGGGACTTTGTAACGTCGCATTGTTCTCAAGGCAGCGATGCCATCCCTCTCATCCTGTTCTCTGCTGGGTAGCTCTTGAGCTGTCGGGAGTTTATTTTCCTTTTTCATGAAACTTTTGAACGCTTTGAAATTCCCTTTCTAAGCCATGATGAAAAGTCCAAACATTGACAATGCAAAATCAACAACAAAAAAGTCTCTGACGTGTTCCCAATTGAGTGTGCCCAAAGACAAAAACCGACAAAGTCTGGCATGTCAAGGCAAACTGCTTTCTGAGTTTTGAGATGTTTTTACATTTTGAATCTACCTTTCGAAGCAAACACAAGTGTTTTTGTTTTGAACTGACGTTCGGGGACATATTTTCAATCGGAACATTTCAATCGGGCTGGTTAATATTTAGCGCCCTCTTAGATTAGACCCAGTTAGACTTACTTACTTATATAGTATCATAGCTGGGAATACACAAAACCCAGCAACTGGAGCTCACTCTCCACCTTCCTAATTGGTTTCTGTTTACACAGTTTAATGAATCTACAAACTCACATAAAACTGTCAAGTTTTACCTGGTTTCAGTAGAAATCCAAATTTAGCGCAGCTATGCAAAAAAAAGTTCCTGAACTTTTGCAAGCCTTCCAGTAAAACCAAGATTCAGTTCCATGTCTGTCACTTGACATTACCCTGGATATACCCATATGCATGTTTGCACTGGGGACGTTCCAGGAGTTTTTTTCAATTGCCTTCACACTTTTTTACTACTTCTGGTGCCTTCAGGCAATGGGAAATCAGTAGATATTGATTCACGTTTTAAAAAATCTTTCTTGAGATCACATTGCATCTTGCTCCCAGGTCCCAGGCCAAGGGCTTTAACACCAGGCAGATGCTTGATGCTAGGATTTGATATCATGGGAACACATCTTAATAAAGCTACTGTCTTTTGTCGAAGAGGTACTTTGCTTTGCCTTTCGTACCCCTCTGCCCTACCCCATACACATATCACCTCTAGGGCAATCATGGCAGTTGTTGGTAATAGCAGTAGGAGCAGTGGAGGAGTAATAATTAGCACCTTTTATCTTGTTTGAATGAAATGAAAAAATAATAATAGTAAATGAGGATGATGGTGATGATGCCTAGATTGCATGGAGAAGTTTTCATCTCAAAGCCTTTTACATAGACAGTCTTATCATCATCATCGTTCTAGAGATGGGGAAACTGAGGCACAGACAGTGCCATGCGAGCAGCCGGATCGCTGTGGAATAAGTCAGCCAACCCGTGAGAACTGCTGCTCTGGAAATGAAATCTGCCAACTCAAGTGCTTTTTAAAGTCTCACGCAAAGGAAGAAGCTAAGAAGCTGCCAGTCAGACTTGCTCCACTGAAGTTGTAGTGCGACACTGATTGAAATCATCTGAACCCGAGACCCACTGTTTTCTGTATGAAAGGATAACAGGAGGGCTCAGCTCTTCAAAGGCAACTCCCACTGATTTGCAGCGGAAGCGGGGCTCGTCTTTGAAGAGGAGCTACGCCATTAATTGGTGCTGGGCGGTTACCAGCCATTCAAAGGAAGTATCAGTCCTGAAGCCGTGGACACAATGAAATGAGCTTCCTGAAATGGAGCGGCAATGTGGAACAAATCAAGCCAAGTTTCAGCACTTTTCAGATCAATCGCCATTATAAATCTGGTTAAAAGGAAATGAATGCTCACGAAAGGTTCACGGGAGGGCACTCTGATTAGAGAAATCCATTACCAAAAAGACTAATGTATCTTCGCCTGCCACGCACAACCAGTCTCATTATCGCCATCAAATGATGACATAGATGCTTGTGCTCATGTTCGCTACATTTCTTTGCTCCAAACATCCTCTTTATAAAGAAAATGACATATTTTTTTGGTCTGGTTCCAGACTCTTGCATTGGCTAAAGGCCCAATTTCGATAGTTTCTACACCAATGTGACATGCTTGGCTCCGGTGCAGCACTTTTATTTCACATCCTTATGAGGTCTGGATTGAGTCCCAGGGGCCAGAGCTTCTAACAATGTAAATTTGCCAGACTTCCAATGACTTCAATGGACTTCTAATGATATAAATTTGCCAGACTTCCAATGACTGGAATGGAATGACATTGGCTTAAGTAGTTTCGAGCTACTAAGGTACTTCTGAGGAAAAAGGAATCAATCGTAATTCCCGCTAAGTTTCTGACCCCTTATTTCTTACAAGCAACAACGCTTGTTAGAGTGTTTGGGGTCTCATTTAAAATGCATATAATGGAGGAGATGGTGCTATCCATGGCATCAAGGAATAAGTTGGCATTAACCACTGGCAAAGGAAATTTGTCTCAGCAGGGTGGAGGACTCTCTCTTTTCCCTTCTGGGTTCAGAAAATTTGGTATTATTATTGCTGCCTTTTTTTAAAAAAAAATCTCTGCCTCTCCTTTCTTACGAGTGTAATTGCCTTAGTTTAATTAATTTTTTTTCCTTCAAAACTCATCGCTTCTCTAGGGAAATTAACACGCCCACAGTTGATGGTGGTTAATGTCTTTAAAACTAAGTTGCTAACCAGGATATGGATGGCAGCAAGTCGTGCTGCTTTGGTCTTCCACCTTGAGTTCTCGGCCGACTGCATGGTTCATGTTCTGCTGGCCTTGGGTTGTGAAGATCATGGCCCTGCAGGCAGGTTTGCAAAGATAAAGGGGTTACAGGAAGACTGCGCAATTGTTTCCAAATACAATTTCGGTCTGGGACAGAAGTTTCATAAACCAGTTTTACCTAAATCAGTTAAATCTAATACTACATTCAACCCAGTTTATCTTAAACCAGTTTCAGCTGTTTGGAAACTGGTTTATGTGCACTGAACACTGTTCTGTTATAGGTTTAAACCAGTTTCTGATCACTTAAACTGGTTTATGTGTAACATCGGCTCCTAGCCCGAGTGACTTCCTGCCTGGCACACTCATCTAGCAATAAGGCTCGCGAATCACTTTACTTTTCAAAATAGGAAGCGGTGTATGGGCCGGGGGCTAAATTTCACTTGGCAAAGATGAACCCCATCGGCTGCTTGCCTTCTGCCTTTGCACTCAGCATGGGCTCAGTCAGGGAGACTTTGCAACTTTTCATATATACAAGAAAGATGAAAGTCAATGCTTGTTGTAAAAAGAGTGCCTCGGGCTTATGAGGACAATATACTGTGTAACATCATCCAAGTACGCTCGTTGGGGCACATCCCTGGTTTGCATAAATCGACAGAGCTCCGCTGAGGTCAGTCCTGGCCAATTGTATTCAGCTCTACCTTCTCTCTGAATGCTGCTCTTAATTGATTGAAAGAGGTACAGGCAATGCATTCCCATAAGCCAGCATCTGCAGCAGTCATCAGAGACTCCTAGAGACTTGGTTTTCAGCTGTCGTCTGTCGCTAGCTAAGGCCCTGCCGCAAGCATGCAAGCAAATGGTTCAAAAGTACTCAGCAGGTCAGCATCTGCTTTGTGACTAGGACCCAGGAGTCCTGATTCCTGGTCCCCTGCTAGCTCAGGCACTCTCGATTTAGTGCAGAGGCTGATCTGAACAGGGCAGACCTCCAACCAGCTGATTTCCTAGAAGCCTCCGAAGGGAGGTTGAACGGTGCTGCTCATGTTGGGGCAGCAAAACACGAGAGCCAAGATCCATCAAGTGGGTCTGAGAGAGAGCGGAGCACTGCATTTTGCTTGGGTTTCAGATACTTTGCACTGGAATTAAGCAGTGCATCGGTGAAGCACAGCATTTTCGGAGAGGTTTCTCAGAAGTGTATCGACTTTTCACAGTGACCATGTTGTTCACGACTGCAATGGCACGATTGCATAGACATTTGGGCTGGAAGGGACCCCGGAGGATCATCGAGTCCAGCCCCCTGCCCCAGTGAGTGCTCCTATTTTTTCGGCTCCTATTTATTTTACCATCTGACAGTAAAAAAAGAAAATGAATTAAAAAAATAAAACAGCCTTGCAACCTCAGAAGCATTCCTTTAGGTAGGAACTCTTTGAGGAGTCTGTTCATCCTCGCTGAAGACCAGCCACTAGAGAGAGGTGTGGCTTACATAGACTTTATACCTGCCCAAAATGATATGATCCCCTTTTACCCTGGGCTGGAAGTGTGTTTGGATCAATGCAGGAAAACAGGGTGGATGCTGGCTCCCTTATGACACAACATCCCATTGCTTCAAATGGAAATACCGATGAGATCAGAAATGGCCCAGGAAGGAAGGGGTGCAGGATCAACCCCGACTGTGTTGATTAAGTTCATCGATACAAGAACTCCAGAATTAATCAGCCTCTCCTTTCTAAGCCCCCTGCCGCAATCCAGTTTCTAGGAGGGCATTGCAGAAAATAACCGCAATCTTGAAATAAAACCAGTTTGTGTGCAGTGAGTAGGAAACGACACAGCGGCGGGGAACACCGATGGCAGCATTGTTGAATGCACCCGTTGTTGCGGCTGTACAGAGAACGGATGTGGTCCAGTAAACGATCATTGCACGCAAACTGAATTTATTCGGACATTGTCCTGACTTTCTGAAACACCCTCATTCAAACCAAGATGCTTGGCAGCACCAGTGCAGGCTGCTGGAGTCTAGTCTCTGTAAAACAAAGTTGGGGGGCACTCCACTGGGAGCAGAGACCTGCCTGCCAGAAAGAAGCTGTATGTGGCCGTAATGTCATGAATGCTGTTAGGTGAGTTATGAATTTCCAGTGCACGTAGTTTTAAAAGCAAGCTTTTAATTAAGAGCCAGCAACGTCGATACCATCCTCCCTAAAGCAAGCGGGTTTGAAGGACTGCTCAGCTGTTCTTTTTTTTTTTAAACCTGGATTTATTATGTATTTTATTTGCTTGAAATAACTGGAGGCTTGGATGGGAGCAGTGAACATCTGGGAAGGAGGATTCTCTGTCATTTATACTCCAGAATGTCCTGTTCCCATTCAAAGCATGCTTCTCTCATTAATTAAAAATTGTTCAGTATTTACACCTACTGACTGGAGCAAACTTCCTCATTGTGGGAGGCAGAAGGGAAGATGTTTAGAGCAAAGGGAAGAACAGATACAGAGAGAACCGCGGTGGGGGAACAGGATGGTGTGTCGGGTATTTAAAAGCACAGACCTCACTGCTGCTAGGGTGGGGGAAGGACATCCTGTAAAGCCATGCACCGAATGGTCTGATGTGTCCCAGTGGCTCCCCTTCCACCTCCATGCAGCATTTCAGAGTGGTGTTTTTCCCTTCCAGGGTGCTTAGTACTTCAACATCTTTTGGGCAATTAAATCAATGGGAAGCATAGGTGCTCCGTAAATTTTCTTCCCTTCCAGCTCAAAGGCTCAGCTCCAAAGTGCAAAGAAAGTCTCCCAGAGATTTCAAGGGTCCGAACCTGAAGGAGTAACCAGAGAGGTCTGATGGCAGTGCCTAAAACCCACATACAGACCGGACGGTCCTGATCCTGGAGCCTCTGCTCACGCAAGAGCCCCCTCGAGTCCGGCTGAGGCCTCAGGCCTTCCTCCTTGGGGAAGAGGAGCCCGTCGCTCTCCGAGGCAGCGAAGCTTAAGGTATCGCATGAGCTGAGGAAATCCCAGCGAAGCAAGAGCGGGGCTGTGACGTCCCTCCGGCTGCGCTGCCCAGCCTCAGCTCCCCACCGGAGGCTGACATAAACGAGGCGGCATCTGATGGGCTTATGCAAGATTTGCTCTCGCCCTGTCTCCCATTTACCCTGCCTGGCAGTGGCACCAGGAGCCAAAAGCCATCCCTGCCACATGCTGAATGTATTTTGCCAGGCTTGCTCTAAGAGATGCTGGGTGCCTGGCTGAGGCTCTGGCAGCACTGCCATGCTCCAGGGCCCCGGTTTGACACCAGTCCACAGGTGACCTCCAGCCGGGTGCCAGCATCCCACCACTGCCGGCCTCGGGAGCTCTCGCCGCCTCACCCGTACGGCGGCTCCCCAGACCACGCAGCCCTGCCAAGCGAAACACCCGCCCTCGCCATTGACTCCCTGCCCTCCACTTCCGATGAAGTCCAACGGAGCGGAGGATGCCTGGCGCCGGGCAGGACCTGGCTCCATGCACGTTGCTCAGTGCATCGCACGATATCCTCAGCAGATGTAAACTAGCCTCGCTCTACTGAGGTTTTGGCTCAGGATCTGGCCCCGTGCAGACGTACCAAAATGTCGGCGAGCATCTCTGCAGCTGAACAACCCTCGTATAATGGCATTCAAGAAAGGGAGGTCTCTTTGGACCTCCTTTCTCTCCAGGAGACTTTCTGAACCGGCCCCCTTCCTCCAGTTAAATTCATCGTGCTTATAGAGCAGTGACAACCAGACACATTCATCCTTTGGCTTCTTGTTATGAAGCATAATTTGAGATAGATGGGCTTGAGCCAAAACCCTAGGCTTGGCCATCCTGGAGTTTTGAGACGATTTTGGATATAGCTCCGTGATCCCTGACTGACCCTCCTCTCTGTAACAGAGCATCGGCTTTCCTTTCAGAAAGGTTGAGTGCAGAGTTAGACCCCAGACCTCTCTGTTCAATTATGCATGTAGCAACCCCGGGATGCATTCAGCAAGCTTCTCCGAGCCGATCAGTGTGGTAAGTGCACACAATTACCTCTCCCTCCTTCGTTGGTGTTTACAAGCTCATTACTATAATATACATCTCGCATACTTCCAGACAGCAGGCAGTCATTATCTTCAGATTGTGACATTATGGTAAATCTCCATTTATTCAGAGGTAAATTTTTTTCAGAGCAAGCCAAAGCCCAGGAGACTTTGGCGCTGCAGAGAAAATGCTACCTGCTAATTGTGGAGTGAATGGCTTAGCTGAGCAGTCATTACCAGGAGGTCTATTTGTCTGCAAAGGAAAGTGCAATAAAAAAAAAAAAGATAAGCAAAGGATTCGTTTCGTGCTGGAACTTTCTGCTGTGTGGAGGACAGCGATATTAAACCGCGGGCTAAAAGAGAGCGACTGGGGGAAAAAAGAGCAAAATTATCTGCAAGCCTGCAATAGAGTGACACTTAATTATTGCTTGCCTTGAAGCTGTCAGCTCAGGATATTGGCTTCGTCTGACAGAGGGCAAGGGGGGAAAAAACCGAAGAGGACGCTGGAGGAGTGGAGAGAGAGGTGAGGAAGAAGTAGCATGCCATTGTGCAGGGCTCTGGTCAGAACAGGTCATTCAGTCCTTACCCATTCGATTATTCACTAAGGGGGAGAGAGAAATGCCAAATCCTGGGCCTGGCCCCCGGTGTCGTGTCGGGAAAAGCAGCCTGAAGTGGCTTCGCTGCAGAGACAGGGAGCCGGGGGAAACTCTGCGGATCTTTACTCAGCCAGCAATGGGTACCAGGACAAAGCTATTCCCAATGGGATCCTATTTCTGGCACCAAGCACAAAAAAACAAAGTTGTCCACAGGCAGCAGAGGTATGGGCACAGTCCTTCCACAGCACAATGGGCACTGTCAAGACAGCCCTGGGTGCCAGGATGCTCAGAGGAGTATTGGTTGTAGCCGTGTTGGTCTAACGACATCGGCAGACAAGGCTCTTTGGGTAAATCTGATATCTTTTATTAGAGCTGGTCTAATAAAATATTTGAGCTGGTCTTAATAAAAGATATCGGATTTACCCAAAGTATGCTTAGAGAGAAAAGAAAGCTTTGACCTTGAGAGGTGTCAAATGTTCATGTCTTCTGAAAGCTGAAAATGCCCACGAATCTCTTACTGCCACGGCCAAGAGGGGCTCTTAAGCATATTCCAGTGAGCCATTCCTGAATGCTTCAGCATGCGTCCTGGGCATCAGGAGATTTGGCCAGGAATCCCCAGCACCAGTGTTTTGCTTTTCCCTGTTCGCCAGGGCACAGCAGGCTAACAGGCCTGAGCCCTGCAGTCTGAAAGTTGCTAAATAATTAACAGCGACACTTAACTGAGCTGCAAGAATTTAAGGCAAAATCTCCTTGCTTTGCATACATGTGACTCAAGCCATTTTCCCTGCCAGCCATCATCTCCAGCAGCCTCTTTCCCAGCCACCATATTGCAACACAGAAAGGGTCACTGTGTCTGGATTTAAATAATATTTTTAAAATAACATGTTAATAGGGTGCAGCCCAGCAATGGCTTTAAAAATACATAAATAAATAAACCTTTTGCTTGGTAAAACACAGCAGAGCTACCCTCACACCAACAGTATCTAATAAGATCCTGTTAATTACTGTTTTCCATTATTAGAGACATTTCATACTCAGTTGCAGGGCTCTTTGGAGTTTATTCTTCTGATTGCAGTGATTTTGGGATTCGCTGTTTCAAATGGCCTACAGTAGCAATATAATTAGTGGGGAAGAAAAAGGTCCAACTAGAGATCACAGCGATATTAGATATTAGAGCCAGTTCTACAGGTTAGATGCGCCAGATTAATTTCTTTAATTTTCCGCTCTTACTGATGAAACACATTAAGAACAACTCCTTCCTTTTTCCGCCCCCCAGACCACCACTTTGACTTTCTAGCCATCTGAAACAGAGATGAACATAAAGTTATGTCTGAGTGGAGGGGCAGGCAGAGGGTTATGGAGGGTGACGAGTGGCTGGTTAAACTTCAGAGTAGGAACTGATAAGTCGCTCTGTTTTCCTGACACCTGGCTCTAAGAGACTGAAAGCGTCCCCCAGAGACGACAGTAGAAACCTTGTACTATTTAATACTGGAGTGGGCAATGCTCTGAGAAATACGTCTTGCCGGGTACCCGAGTGGGGTGAATCTTTCTATCCATCAATCAATAGATCTATCTCTATCTATCTACTACCAGCTGAATATCCAGTCCACCATCGGGAACCTCCTTAGTCTGGTCAAATGAGATGAACTGAATGGAATTCAAGTTTTTTGTCCTCCTGTCTTTAATTCATAGTGGGCTAGTCTTCACACCGACAGAAATAAAGACTAGCAAGTGTTTCCTTGCCTGGCCCTGTACACAGGTGCTGGGATGGGATGAGCAGTCAGATCTTGATGTCCCAGGTCTTTCTGCACTGGAGCTGATTGCTGTGATTTGCATGACATCCAGCAGACAGACAGGAGGTTTCTACACTGAGGAGCCCGTAAATAGACCGAGAGATGGTGCCAGCGTAGGTCAGGCTGAGAAAAAGTGGGAAAAAAAGTGCATGGTGTTTCTCTGAGGAGGGGAAGGATTCAGACTCTCTCTTCCAGTACTTCAGATCCACCCACCCAACCTCACAGCACCGGCAGCACCTTCGGTAAATGTAAAAGTTAGCAAAAGTTTTCCTGCACCTGCTGGAGTGTAGGGAAAAAATGTCACCGTCCATTATCTCCTGGTGGCGACGAGCCCTTCAAGTGCTGAAGCACCAGCCACCACGCTGACAGATGGCTCTCTAATGACATTTGTCCCTCAGGACAAAGAGCAGTGCGCTGCTCACTTCCCATCTCACTGTGACGCTTGTCACTGTTTCTGGATGCAGCATCTCTCGAGCCACCTGCTGCCAGCAGTAGCAGCCTCTTCGCAGATATGACATTTCCGAACGGCAGGCAGCAGATACCCTGTTACCTACATGCTTGGGGGACAGTCACAGAGAAATGTCGATGAGCCTGCATTGAAACCCGTCACCTGCCTCCACGACGTGTTGATCCCTTCCCTTACAGCTCACTCAGGCTGGTTATAACTCTTATTACTCTTGAAAGGCATCTTGAAAGGGTCATTTCTGCCCAGAACTTCTACAATCTTTTCTCTGACGCCTGATGAAGGGCAGTTGTGCCCGACAGCTTGCAATTAAAGCCTTTTTTTTGCAAAAATCTTTTTGGTCTAATAAAAGATAGCATCTCGACTACGAGTCCTGATTGCCTCTTCTAATAAGTGCATTGATATTCTGCTGAAATCCTCAGGGAGTGAACTGGCTTGCATTTATAGCACCTGCTGAGGAAAGGACAGGTCACTTAGCAAGCTCCTGAAGCGGGGCCACAGAAAAAAAATATTCCTTTTTGCTTTAAAGAGGCGTTCACTCTAAGAAAAAGAGAAGCCTTTTAACGGCAGGATGAAGCGGGGATCTTGTCAGACACCTCCAGGTGACTGTGATGGGCAGAGACTCTGGAAAGCCTGCATTTCACACTTGCAAATCAAGCGTGACATGTTTTGCATTACCTTGGAGGCCTGGTCCCTGAAAACCATCAAATACCTCCGGTGGCTGCAACCAGCATTGCCAGCTATTAAATAACTCAAAGGCCATAGCTCCCTGAGAACCGTTCGGCAGGCGTGCTCCTTCTTCACCCCGCCTGAGCCATCTCAGCCCCAGAGACTTCTGTTGCCCTTCCTTTCATAAGGAGGAGGGCAAGAAGTTGGTGTGGATAATATTTTTCTGGACCTTATGACCTCTTGGTCCAAAAGGATGCAATTAGCAGGGCATAACCATCTTTCTAGGTAGCTATGAAGCAGTGGGGAAAAAACAAACAAGAAACCTGTTTTTGCCATACAGAAGCCAGCCGGCTGGTGAAAGTGAGAGTCTGATTTTACTTCCATGAGCAATATCCAAGTTGCCAGAGAGGTTGCCGCTGACGAGATCGACTCCTCATTTTGAGACGAAGGCAGTTCTCAGTGACAGGACGGAGGTGTGATTGAGTACGTGCATTTCTACCCTGCACCAAGCTTGGGCCAGGTAAGAGCACCCCCAACACACATGACCCGGCATTGATTTCTGAACCTGAGAAACCTTAAGGAGTTACCACCCTCGAGACCCATCACTACAGACATCCTCTTTCTCCCCCATTTACCCTTTTGCCCATAGTCTAGGGGGCTCAATCACGCATAGGAACAGGAAACCAGGCCAAGTCCTGGTTGTGACCTGTCTTCCAAGACGGGCTGGTAAGGAGCAGTTTAAAGCAGCAGCCATCTCTCTGTAGTCTGCCACCCTCCTGCACCCCTTGCCCCCGACCCCTTTGCTAAAGCCCAAGCCATATTTCACGATATAGTCCCCGTGCCACAAA
Organism: Crocodylus porosus; assembly: GCF_001723895.1. Lineage (NCBI taxonomy): Eukaryota > Metazoa > Chordata > Crocodylia > Crocodylidae > Crocodylus > Crocodylus porosus. Next base: position 15,091,138 of record NW_017728925.1, read on the forward strand.
TTCTCCTCCTCGCTGGAGCTTTATCTATTTACACTCAGCACGCACCTGCTGTCAGCGGCACAGGATGCATGTTTGGGAAGTCCTATAAATATTGCACGCTGGGGTTATGTTCCCGCAGAGGTGCTGTTCGGAAGGGAAATAATGAGACGCAAAGCGAAGCTTTAACTACAGAGACATTTCTCTTGCTCTGTAGCTCTCTCGCCTTTGTAACAGTGCAAGGGTTCTGGGTGGCAGGATCCAGGCTCAGTTTCTGATGTGAAACGCGTCTGTGATTTTATTCCACCAGAAGAAGGGATCCCATTGTTGGGGCCACGCTAGGAATAGAGGCACGCATGTTGCCTGGTGTATTCCACCCTGAGGACAGATACCGCTTGCATGGTTTACATTAAGTTTTTGTTGGAAGAGCAGAGACCCCCGGAAAGATTTGTTACCTGCACTAACAAGGAGCGGGGATTGTGGCCTCTGCACGCCCAAGAATAACACAGATGTTGGAGCTGAACCAGCTGCCACGGTAGCAAACCTCAACGAGCGCGTGTGGATTTCTCTTCTCTCGAACAGTGGGTCTGACGCGCTGTCGAAAGGAAATGTGCCACAGAGGTGTCGTATCTAGTTTAAAGGGAGCTGGGAGGTGTTGGTGAGCTGCTCATGGGCGAGGTGTAAAGAGGGCACTTTGTCATAGGGGCGCCTTGTAGGTGTGGAAAAACTGACTGAAGCAAATTCTCTGCTGGTGTTAAGTTGCAGCAAATCCACTGAAGCCCTTTACATGATTTCATGTATCCAGTTTTCATACCATCCAAGGAACGTGTGCTTTTGTACTCCTAGGCTCTCTGGAGCGGCAGGCTCTTGCGGCAGCAGTTACTGCAGCTTGTAGCCAAGGCTTTAGTTACAGTCTCATAGAAAATGAGGGTGAAAGGGACCTCAGGAGGTCACATCTAGTCCAACCCCCTGCTCCATGCAGGACCATTTCCAAATGCACCATCCCAGCCAAGGCTTTGTCTAGCCGGCTCTTAAAAACCTCCAAGCCGGAGAGTCCACAACCAGTGGCCAGGCCTATGATGGTCTCTTCAGGTATGAAGCCTAGACTGCTTTGCCTATAGAAGAGAAGACCGGCCAGACCGCCTTTGATACCAGTCTTCAAATAGGTGAAGTGTTGTTCATCAAAAAGATGAGAGGAACAGGATGGGAAATGTAATGGTCTGAAATTGCAATAAGAAAAGTTGAGTTTGGACATTAGGAAGATCTTTCTCCCAATGCGGGGGGTCAAGTATAGGAGCAGGTCACGTACAGAAGCAGTGACATCTTCATCACGGGCAGTTTCTAAGAGTTGGTTAGAGAAACACTTGGAGGGGATAGTTGAGACGGATGATTTAGATCCTGCTTGGGGCAGAGGTCGGATGAGATGACCTCCTGAAGAGCCTGCCATCCCGACTCTCCTGGGCTTCTCTAACTCTGGGGATGCTCCACCCTGCAAACCTATGGAGGCTGCTTTCATCTTCTCCACTTCCAGCAGTGATGATTGTCGGGGCTTTCATTTTAACTGCTGACATCCCTCCACGGCCTGTGCTTGGTTTCTGAGTGCAGGTCTCCTTTCTTTTCATGCCGTCCCTCATCTCCCGTTACATATTCATAGAAGCTAGCAAATGTGAACACCTAAAAGAGAGGCTGGGAAATGTGGGGAATGATTACACCAAAGCCAACAGGACCGGTCTGCCTAAGATCCTCTTACAACACTCACTTTGTTGCTTAAAACTATAAGTGAGCAGGCAGGTGTCATTGCTCTGGGCTCCAGGGAGATTAGCACTAGCACCGTGCTGCTGTTTGTTCACATCTCTCTTTCAAAAATGAGATGGTCCCACAAACGCTTTTTCCCTTCTAAAAACACACGACAGAGACTGAAATCACTAATACAGCCAAGCCTGGTACAATGACGCAGTTTGTCCCTACCTCCCCTCCAAGAGTGACAGCGAGCCCAAAGAGATCCTAGCAGGGACCACTGATTTGGGCGCCAGAGCTTGGTCCAGTGTGAAGGGCAACATCCTGCTTCCTGAAAAATACAGATGAGGGATGCTGCAGACCCAGCCCTGCAGGACTGGCAGGCCTGGGAACTGCAGCTGGGTGCTTGGATGTTGAGGCAGCTGGGATGCTTGCAAAAGCCTTGTTGAAATGAGAAACTCTGCAGCTGCAGTACCAAAGAGCTCCCGGGATTTTGGCTTTGTTCATCTTCTCCAGCAGTGCCCAGGGCTAGAATTTAAAGGAGTCCTCAGGCAGATTTTGGCACCTCTTTTCCAGTGCCTTTAAAAAGCCCAGTCCTGGAGCACCGGACTGGGAGGCCTCAGTGGTATAACCTTGCTGCAGCTTGTTGCAATGGGGAAAAAGAAGCACTCTGTGTTTTAATAAAAGGAGCGCGCTCCCTACAACAGACTCATTCTGCTGGAGATATTATTTTCTCCCAGTGCTTTGGCAACACTGATTGCACCAAATGAAACAGATAAAACATATCTGCTGTGTTATGTGACACCTTTGATGGGGTCTGTGCAAGTTGCTCCATCAGTCAAGGCCTGACAGTGGTGTGTGGGCCACAGTGCCTTACAGAGACACAACTTTGCTGTTTCCTTGTGCCCAGCGCCCCCCTAGCCGTGCGAGGCGAAGGAAGACCCTCTTCCCTGAGCAAGAAACCCCAGATAGTTTCACAGCTAGGAAGGGGTGTGCTCTTGCCTTTCCTCCACTGCAGCTGCTGGAGGGAGAAATGACTGTTGTCTTTGCAATGAGAAAGCGACCGAGGGTTGAAAGCATTTTGCAGCCAAGAAAAAAAAAATTAGTGTTCAAAAGCCCCATCTAATGGCGTGCAAATTTCATCAGGTGCCTAATGGGCTGGAGAGTACTAAAGAGTTCACGACTCGTGTTTCAGGGAAAAAGCCCTTTCAGTGATTAAAAATACATCATCTTGAATGGAATTATCTTGGGCTTTTTTTTCTTTCTTCCCCCCATCTTCTAGGAAGGCTGTCTGCGCTGAAAGTTGTCACCCCCTAAGGATCACTTCCCCTTTTAGTTCCCCCTCTGCAATATATGAAGCCCCCTGTGGTTTTGTGGGGGTCATAAATCCCTCTGTCCCCAAGGACCATGCTCTTGGTAGCGGAGGGAAGCGGTGGTTGATGGCCTTGAGATGCTAGAAGGGCTCACCCAGAGACAATGGGCGGACCCCCTCCCTCTGTCAGCTTGAGCCTCCTGGCTGTCTCTTCTCTTTGCACTCTAGCAACAGGTGTCGTGATAAAAGTTATCATTTAAAGATGTTCCCTAATTTAGAATTGGGAATTGCCTTGCCTGGCTGAAGTTAGCTGAACATACAAGTCGGGCAGGCTGCAATGCACCTGCAAGCTCGCACTGCACGGGAGGCAATCGCTATGAAATGTTAAAAGGGAATTTTTCGTTTAGCAAGAAAGGGAAAAATATGAATGAAACGGGTCTTTCCAGAAAGCAGAGGAACAGTCTCCTACCTGCCTGTTCATGGGTACATGATTCATATGGGAAGAACCACAACGGCGGTTCGTACTATATGGTTAATGGTTAAAAGCATGCAGAAAGACTCCCCGCTGGATTTTACCCCTAGCTCTTCATGAGACGGCCCATGGGACATGGACCAATTTGTGGACCTGGGTTCTCCGTCTCTGAGCTCCATGGAGCAAGCTCCTAGGAACGAAGACACGGATGGTTTAATATGCCCCAGTCACTTGTGCATCATTCACATGCAAACATACAAACTCATACACCGCACCACCTTTAAGAGCCATCTCTGCACAGACCAGTTGCTATTTCTTGATGCCCCGGTTGGTTCCCTTCAGCTCCCCATCTGCACTTTTGCACCTGCTAAAATTCCCTTTGTTAATGAAGCAGCATGTGATAAGAGAGATTTTGGGTGCCAATTCCAGTCTTGGGCTTCAGGGTTGTTAGTTGTAGCCATGTCGGTCTAAGGACGTAGGCAGCCAAGGTTCTTTGGATAGATGTGCTATCTTTAATTAGACCAACTCAATAATTGGAAATATTTGGGGAAAATCCCATAATCTTGCAAAGAACTTTTTCCCAACTACTGAGTTGCTCAAATCAAAGATATCATAGATTTCATAGACATCAGGGCTGGAAGGGACCTCGGGAGATCATCAAGTCCAGCCCCCTGCCCAAAGGGCAGGAAGTCAGCTGAGGCCATAGGATCCCAGCAAGATAAGCATCCAATTTACTCTT